>NC_057811.1:408300049-408570170 GCF_018294505.1 Triticum aestivum | reverse complement strand
TCATCCAAACCCCCCCCCCCAGCAACGCTCACTGTTCATCCAGAGGCAGCATCGATCGGCTTCAGTTAGCAGCAGTAGCGAAGGATTCACTCGATCGGGTTCAGTTAACAGCCATCGATCGATCGCCCGGGTTCAGTAACGCGTAGCCTGCAGTGCAATCGCTCGGGTTCAGTTAGAGCCCAATGCCTCGCTCGAGTTCAGTTAGAGCCAACGCCTCGCACACATGCGCGTACGTGTACGAGAGAAACGTGCATCGCTCGGCCCCCGACCTCCCACCATAACCGGGAACTCCCCGAAATTTTCCTCGCCCTCGCTTCTACCACGGCTTTTTCCGTCATGGACGGCCCAAAGAATGTCATGCAGCTGCGTCTCCGGCCCGCCCAGGACGAAAAGCCCATTTTCTGTCATGATTTTTTGTCATAGAAGTAGGATCCCACCACATCTATGATGATACCGGGTTTTGTCACAATTATCGTCATAGAAGTGTCATATGTATGACAGAAAAAAAATTCGTTCGGCCCAAAATGTCACGGATGTGTCTTTTTTTTGTAGTGATACCTATTTGATGAAGGCTGGACCGTATCTTTGTTTGCCTTCCTCTTCGAAGGCCTACCGGCGTGGGGGGCGCTCTCTCTGGAGATGCTCCTGGGGCAGCACGACGCGCCGAACGCCTCCCCTTTTGAGCACAGGACAGTGCGGTGGGTGAGGAAGAATGAGAAAACTTTCTTGGACAAGGTATCTCCTGACTACTTACGTGTGAAGCGGGGAGAAGACCGGGATAATCAGCGATGATGGCCACTTCTGTGCCGTCGTAGCTCATTTGGTAAAACACCCCATTCTCGAGCACCACGAATATATCTGGATCCTCTTCGGATCCGGGTTCAAGGTCCCGATTATGGCCCTCGGGCTGCGGGGCGGGGCTGTAAAGCCCCTCGGAAGTTTTTCGACAGTGCTGTTATAAATGGACGGCATAATGTTCGTTGAATGTAGCTCAGGGAGTAGAATGAGTAGAGCGGAGGAGTAGGGGGCTTACCCAGCTAGGAGGACTATTCATAGAGTATCCTTCCCTGTGCTGAATGCGCAAGAACTCCTCTTCCTCCCCTTTGAACAGTTCGGCCAATATTTTGGCCAGGGCGGCAGGGGTGTCTGGAGTGGGAGGCGTCATCTTCCCCATTGTAGTGCCACATGGGAAGTCCTCTGTATTGGAGTGGCTGGACCCCCCGCACTATGGAGGTCGCCATTACTTCGACTATCGTGTAGCCGGACTGGGCGAGCATCCTTATCTTGCTCAGGAGTTGGCGAACCTCCGCACTATCTTCTTCCTCGAGGCTCCGAGGGCGCCAGCTGTGGCGCTTCTTTAAGGGAGCGCTTGTGAACTCAAGAAGACCCCTCCGGACTGGGTCTGGAAGTACGACGTCCTCGATGTAGAACCACTCAGAGTTCCACTCTTCAGAAGCCTTCTTCGATGTGCCGGATAGGTATCCGGTCTCGGCAATACGCCATATTTCGGCTCCGCCCACTTCAAATATTGATCCCTCATGGTTACGCGGGACAAGGCAGAATAACCTTCTCCACAGTTCAAAATGGGTCTCACAACCCAGGAATAGTTTGCATAAAGCGACATAACCTACAATGTGCAGGATGGAGGCGGGAGTAAAGTTGTGCAGCTGGAGGCCATAATATTCCAGAAGCCCTCAGAGGAATGGATGAATTGGAAATCCCACGCCCCTTAGCAGATAGGGGACGAAACACACTCGTTCGCCCACGGATGGATCAGGGAAATCCTCCACCTGGGTTTTGCCGTTGAAGGAGGCCAACCCTGCTCAAACAGGGACTAGATCCGTAGGGGGAGAAACCCCTGCGTTTGCAGCTTCACCAGCTGACTGTGGGATACGGAGCACTTCTTGTTGGGGAACGTAGTAATTTCAAAAAAATTCCTATGCACACGCAAGAACATGGTGATGCATAGCAACGAGAGGGAAGAGTATGTCCACGTACCCTCGTAGACCGAAAGCGGAAGCGTTAGCACAACGCGGTTGATGTAGTCGTACGTCTTCACGATCCGGCCGATCAAGTACCGAACGCACGGCACCTCCGAGTTCAGCACATGTTCAGCCCGATGACATCCCTCGAACTCCGATCCAGCCGAGTGTTGAGGGAGAGTTTCGTCAGCACGACGGCATGGTGACGATGATGATGTTCTACCGACGCAGGGCTTCGCCTAAGCACCGCTACGATATTATCAAGGTGGACTATGGTGGAGGGGGGCACCGCACACGGCTAAAAGATCAATGATCAATTGTTGTGTCTTTGGGGTGCCCCTGCCACCGTATATAAAGGAGCAACGGGGGGAGAGGCGGCCGGCCAGGAGAGGGGCGCGCCAGGAGGAGTCCTACTCCCACCGGGAGTAGGACCCCCTCCCTTCCTTGTTGGATTAGGAGAAGGGGAAAGAGGAGAGAGAGAGAGGAAGGAAAGGGGGCGCCGCCCCCACCCCCCTCCTTGTCCAATTCGGACTAGAGGGGGAGGGGGCACGCGGCCTGCCCTAGCCGCCTCTCCTCTTCTCCACTAAGGCCCATGTAGGCCCATTAAACCCCCGGGGGGGTCCGGTAACCTCCCGGTACTCCGGTATATATCTGATAACCCCCGGAACCATTCCGGTGTTCGAGTATAGTCGTCCAATATATCAATCTTCATGTCTCGACCATTTCGAGACTCCTCGTCATGTCTGTGATCACATCCGGGACTCCGAACTACATTCGGTACATCAAAACATATAAACTCATAATATAACTGTCATCGAAACTTTAAGCGTGCGGACCCTACGGGTTCGAGAACTATGTAGACATGACCGAGACATGTCTCCGGTCAATAACCAATAGCGGAACCTGGATGCTCATATTGGCTCCCACATATTCTACGAAGATCTTTATCGGTCAAACCGCATAACAACATACGTTGTTCCCTTTGTCATCGGTATGTTACTTGCCCAAGATTCGATCGTCGGTATCTTAATACCTAGTTCAATCTCGTTACTGGCAAGTCTCTTTACTCGTTCCGTAATACATCATCCCGCAACTAACTCATTAGTTGCAATGCTTGCAAGGCTTAAGTGATGTGCATTACCGAGTGGGCCTAGAGATACCTCTCCGACAATCGGAGTGACAAATACTAATCTCGAAATACGCCAACCCAACAAGTACCTTTGGAGACACCTGTAGAGCACCTTTATAATCACCCAATTACGTTGTGACGTTTGGTAGCACACAAAGTGTTCCTCCGGTAAACGGGAGTTGCATAATCCCATAGTCATAGGAACATGTAGAAGTCATGAAGAAAGCAATAGCAGAATACTAAACGATCGTGTGCTAAGCTAACGGAATGGGTCAAGTCAATCACATCATTCTCCTAATGATGTGATCCCGTTGATCAAATGACAACTCATGTCTATGGCTAGGAAAAATAACCATCTTTGATCAACGAGCTAGTCAAGTAGAGGCATACTAGTGACACTCTGTTTGTCTATGTATTCACACATGTATCATGTTTCCGGTTAATACAATTCTAGCATGAATAATAAACATTTATCATGATATAAGGAAATAAATAATAACTTTACTATTGCCTCTAGGGCATATTTCCTTCAGTCTCCCACTTGCACTAGAGTCAATAATCTAGATCACACAGTAATGATTCTAACACCCATGGAGCATTGGTGCTGATCATGTTTTGCTCGTGGAAGAGGCTTAGTCAACGGGTCTGCAACATTCAGATCCGTATGTATCTTGCAAATTTCTGTGTCTCCCACATGGACTAGATCCCGGATGGAATTGAAGCATCTCTTGATGTGCTTGATTCTCTTGTGAAATCTGGATTCCTTCGCCAAGGCAATTGCACCAGTATTGTCACAAAAGATTTTCATTGGACCCGATGCACTAGGTATGACACCTAGATCGGATATGAAATCCTTCATCCAAAATCCTTCATTTGCTGCTTTCGAAGCAGCTATGTACTCCGCTTCACACGTAGATCCCGCCACAACGCTTTGTTTAGAACTGCACCAACTAACAGCTCCACCGTTCAATGTAAACATGTATCCGGATTGCGATTTAGAATTGTCCGGATCAGTGTCAAAGCTTGCATCGACGTAACCATTTACGACTAGCTCTTTGTCACCTCCATAAACGAGAAACATATCCTTAGTCCTTTTCAGGTATTTCAGGATGTTCTTGACCGATGTCCAGTGATCCACTCCTGGATTACTTTGGTACCTCCCTGCTAAACTTATAGCAAGGCACACATCAGGTCTGGTACAGAGCATTGCATACATGATAGAGCCTATGGCTGAAGCATAGGGAACATCTTTCATCTTCTCTCTATCTTCTGTAGTGGTCGGGCATTGAGTCTTACTCAACTTCACACCTTGTAACACAGGCAAGAACCCTTTCTTTGCTTGATCCATTTTGAACTTCTTCAAAACTTTGTCAAGGTATGTGCTTTGTGAAAGTCCAATTAAGCGTCTTGATCTATCTCTATAGATCTTGATGCCCAATATATAAGCAGCTTCACTGAGGTCTTTCATTGAAAAACTCTTATTCAAGTATCCCTTTATGCTATCCAAAAATTCTATATCATTTCCAATCAGTAATATGTCATCCACATATAATATTAGAAATGCTACAGAGCTCCCACTCACTTTCTTGTAAATACATGCTTCTCCAAAACTCTATATAAAACCAAATGCTTTGATCACACTATCAAAGCATTTATTCCAACTCCGAGAGGCTTGCACCAGTCCATAAATGGATCGCTAGAGCTTGCACACTTTGTTAGCTCCTTTTGGATCGATAAAACCTTCCGATTGCATCATATACAAGTCTTCTTCCAGAAATCCATTCAGGAATGCAGTTTTGACATCCATTTGCCAAATTTCATAATCATAAAATGCGGCAATTGCTAACATGATTCGGACAGACTTAAGCATCGCTACGGGTGAGAAAGTCTCATCATAGTCAATCCCTTGAACTTGTTGAAAACCTTTCGCAACAAGTCGAGCTTTATAGACAGTAACATTACCGTCAGCATCAATCTTCTTCTTGAAGATCCATTTATTCTCAATGGCTTGCCGATCATCGGGCAAGTCAACCAAAGTCCACACTTTGTTCTCATACATGGATCCCATCTTAGATTTCATAGCCTCAAGCCATTTTGCGGAATCTGGGCTCACCATCGCTTCTTCATAGTTCATAGGTTCGTCATGGTCTAGTAACATAACCTCCAGAATAAGATTACCGTACCACTCTAGTGCGGATATTACTCTGGTTGACTTACGAGGTTCAGTAACAACTTGATCTGAAGTTTCATGATCATCATCATTAACTTCCTCACTAATTGGTGTAGGTGTCAAAGGAACTGGTTTCTGTGATGAACTACTTTCCAATAAGGGAGCAGGTACAGTTACCTCATCAAGTTCTACTTTCCTCCCACTCACTTCTTTCGAGAGAAACTCCTTCTCTAGAAAGATTCCAAATTTAGCAACAAAAGTCTTGCCTTCAGATCTGTGATAGAAGGTGTACCCAACAGTCTCTTTTGGGTATCCTATGAAGACACATTTTTACGATTTGGTTCGAGCTTATCAGGTTGAAGCTTTTTCACATAAGCATCACAGCCCCAAACTTTAAGAAACAACAACTTTGGTTTCTTGCCAAACCACAGTTCATAAGGCATCGTCTCAACGGATTTCGATGGTGCCCTATTTAACGTGAATGCAGCCGTCTCTAAAGCATAACCCCAAAACGATAGCGGTAAATCAGTAAGAGACATCATAGATCGCACCATATCTAGTAAAGTACGATTACAACGTTCGGACACACCATTACGCTGTGGTGTTCCGGGTGGCGTGAGTTTGCGAAACTATTCCGCATTGTTTCAACTAAAGGCCAAACTCGTAACTTAAATACTCTTCTCTACGATCAGATCGTAGAAACTTTATTTTCTTGTTACGATGATTTTCAACTTCACTCTGAAATTCTTTGAACTTTTCAAATGTTTCATACCTATGTTTCATTAAGTAGATATACCCATGTATGCTTAAATCATCTGTGAAGGTGAGAAAATAACGATACCCGCCGCGAGCCTCAATATTCATCGGACCACATACATCTGTATGTATGATTTCCAACAAATCTGTTGCTCGCTCCATAGTTCCGGAGAACGGCATTTTAGTCATCTTGCCCATGTGGCACGGTTCGCAAGTACCAAGTGATTCATAATCAAGTGGTTCCAAAAGTCCATCAGTATGGAGTTTCTTCATGCGCTTGACACCGATATGACCTAAACGGCAGTGCCACAAATAAGTTGCACTAGCATTATCAACTCTGCATCTTTTGGCTTCAATATTATGAATATGTGTATCACTACTATCGAGATTCAACAAAAATAGACCACTCTTCAAGGGTGCATGACCATAAAATATATTACTCATATAAATAGAACACCCATTATTCCCCGATTTAAATGAATAACCGTCTCGCATCAAACAAGATCCAGATATAATGTTCATGCTCAACGCTGGCACCAAATAACAATTAGTTAGGTCTAAAACTAATCCCGAAGGTAGATGTAGAGGTAGCGTGCCGACCGCGATCGCATCGACTTTGGAACCATTTCCCACGCGCATCGTCACCTCATCCTTAGCCAATCTTTGCTTAATCTGTAGTCCCTGTTTCGAGTTGCAAATATTAGCAACAGAACCAGTATCAAATACCCAGGTGCTACTGCGAGCATTAGTAAGGTACACATCAATAACATGTATATCAAATATACCTTTGTTCACCTTGCCATCCTTCTTATCCGCCAAATACTTGGGGCAGTTCCGCTTCCAGTGACCAGTCTGTTTGCAGTAGAAGCACTCAGTCTCAGGCTTAGGTCCAGACTTGGGTTTATTCTCCTGAGCAGCAACTTGTTTGCTGTTCTTCTTGAAGTTCCCCTTCTTCTTCCCTTTGCCCTTTTTCTTGAAACTGGTGGTCTTGTTGACCATCAACACTTGATGCTCCTTCTTGATTTCTACCTCCGCAGCCTTTAGCATTGTGGAGAGCTCGGGAATCGTCTTATCCATCCCTTGCATGTTATAGTTCATCACGGAGCTCTTGTAGCTTGGTGGCAGTGATTGAAGAATTCTGTCAATGACGCTATCATCTGGAAGATTAACTCCCAGTTGAATCAAGTGATTGTTATACCCAGACATTTTGAGTATATGCTCACTGACAGAACTATTCTCCTCCATCTTACAGTTGTAGAACTTATTGGAGACTTCATATCTCTCAATCCGGGCATTTGCTTGAAATATTAACTTCTACTCCTGGAACGTCTCATATGCTCCATGACGTTCAAAACGTCGTTGAAGTCCCGGTTCTAAGCCGTAAAGCATGGCACACTGAACTATCGAGTAGTCATCAGCTTTGCTCTGCCAGACATTCATAACATCTGGTGTTGCTCCTGCAGCAAGTCTGGCACCTAGCGGTGCTTCCAAGACGTAATTCTTCTGTGCAGCAATGAGGATAATCCTCAAGTTACGGACCCAGTCCGTGTAATTGCTACCATCATCTTTCAACTTTGCTTTCTCAAGGAACGCATTAAAATTCAACAGAACAACAGCACGGGCCATCAATCCTCGATCAACATAGACAAGCAAAATACTATCAGGTACTAAGTTCATGATAAATTTAAGTTCAATTAATCATATTACTTAAGAACTCCCACTTAGATAGACATCCCTGTAATCCTCTAAGTGATCACGTGATCCAAATCAACTAAACCATGTCCGATCATCACGTGAGATGGAGTAGTTTCAATGGTGAACATCACTATGTTGATCATATCTACTATATGATTCACGCTCGACCTTTCGGTCTCCGTGTTTCGAGGCCATATCTGTTATATGCTAGGCTCGTCAAGTTTAACCTGAATATTCCTTGTGTGCGACTGTTTTGCACCTGTTGTATTTGAACGTAGAGCCTATCACACCCGATCATCACGTGGTGTCTTAGCATGAAGAACTTTGGCAATGGTGCATACTCAGGGAGAACACTTTTATCTTGAAATTTAGTGAGAGATCATCTTATAATGCTACCATCAATCAAAGCAAGATAAGATGCATAAAAGATAAACATCACATGCAATCAATATAAGTGATATGATATGGCCATCATCATCTTGTGCTTGTGATCTCCATCTCCGAAGAACCGTCATGATCACCATCGTCACCGGCGCGACACCTTGATCTCCATCGTAGCATCATTGTCGTCTCACCAATCTTATGCTTCTACGACTATCGCTACCGCTTAGTGATAAAGTAAAGCATTATAGGGCGATTGCATGGCATACAATAAAGCGACAACCATATGGCTCCTGCCAGTTGCCGATAACTCGGTTACAAAACATGATCATCTCATACAATAAAATTTAGCGTCATGCTTTGACCATATCACATCACAACATGCCCTGCAAAAACAAGTTAGACGTCCTCTACTTTGTTGTTGCAAGTTTTACGTGGCTGCTACGGGCTGAGCAAGAACCGTTCTTACCTACGCATCAAAACCACAACGATAGTTCGTCAAGTTAGTGTTGTTTTAACCTTCTCAAGGACCGGGCGTAGCCACACTCGGTTCAACTAAAGTTGGAGAAACTAACACCCACCAGCCACCTGTGTGCAAAGCACATCGGTAGAACCAATCTCGCGTAAGGGTACGAGTAATGTCGGTCCGGGCCGCTTCATCCAACAATACCGCCGAACCAAAGTATGACATGCTGGTAAGAAGTATGACTTGTATCACCCACAACTCACTTGTGTTCTACTCGTGCATATGAACCCTACGCATAAAACCTGGCTCTGATACCACTGTTGGGGAACGTAGTAATTTCAAAAAAAATCCTACGCACACGCAAGATAACGGTGATGCATAGCAACGAGAGGGAAGAGTATGTCCACGTACCCTCGTAGACCGAAAGCGGAAGCGTTAGCACGACGCAGTTGATGTAGTCCTACGTCTTCACGATCCGACCGATCAAGTACCGAACGCACAGCACCTCCGAGTTCAGCACACGTTCAGCCCGATGACGTCCCTCGAACTCCGATCCAGCCGAGTGTTGAGGGAGAGTTTCGTCAGCACGACGGCGTGGTGACGATGATGATGTTCTACCGACGCAGGGCTTCGCCTAAGCACCGTTACGATATTATAGAGGTGGACTATGGTGGAAGGGGGCACCGCACACGGCTAAAAGATCAATGATCAATTGTTGTGTCTTTGGGGTGCCCCTGCCCCCGTATATAAAGGAGCAAGGGGGGAGAGGCGACCAGCCAGGAGAGGGGCGCGCCAGGAGGAGTCCTACTCCCATCGGGAGTAGGACTCCCTCCCTTCCTTGTTGGATTATGAGAAGGGGGAAAGAGGAGAGAGAGAGGAAGGAAAGGGGGGCGCCGCCCCCCCTCCTTGTCCAATTCGGACTAGAGGGGGAGGGGCGCGTGGCCTGCCCTAGCCGCCTCTCCTCTTCTCCACTACGGCCCATGTAGGCCCATTAAACCCTTGGGGGGTTCCGGTAACCTCCCGGTACTCCGGTATATATCTGATAACCCCCGGAACCATTCCGGTGTCCGAATATAGTCGTCCAATATATTAATCTTCATGTCTTGACCATTTCGAGACTCCTCGTCATGTCCATGATCACATCCGGGACTCCGAACTACCTTCGGTACATCAAAACATATAAACTCATAATATAACTGTCATCGAAACTTTAAGCGTGCGGACCCTACGGGTTCGAGAACTATGTAGACATGACCGAGACATGTCTCCGGTCAATAACCAATAGCGGAACCTGGATGTTCATATTGGCTCCCACATATTCTACGAAGATCTTTATCGATCAAACCGCATAACAACATACGTTGTTCCCTTTGTCATCGGTATGTTACTTGCCCGAGATTCGATCGTCGGTATCTTAATACCTAGTTCAATCTCGTTACCGGCAAGTCTCTTTACTCGTTCCGTAATACATCATCCCGCAACTAACTCATTAGTTGCAATGCTTGCAAGGCTTAAGTGATGTGCATTACCGAGTGGGCCCAGAGATACCTCTCCGACAATCGGAGTGACAAATCCTAATCTTGAAATACGCCAACCCAACAAGTAACTTTGGAGACACCTGTAGAGCACCTTTATAATCACCCAGTTACGTTGTGACGTTTGGTAGCACACAAAGTGTTCCTCCGGTAAACGGGAGTTGCATAATCTCATAGTCATAGGAACATGTATAAGTTATGAAGAAAGCAATAGCAGAATACTAAACGATCGTGTGCTAAGCTAACGGCATGGGTCAAGTCAATCACATCACTCTCCTAAAGATGTGATCCCGTTGATCAAATTACAACTCATGTCTATGGCTAGGAAACATAACCATCTTTGAACAACGAGCTAGTCAAGTAGAGGCATACTAGTGACACTCTGTTTGTCTATATATTCACACATGTATCATGTTTCCGGTTAATACAATTCTAGCATGAATAATAAACATTTATCATGATATAAGGAAATAAATAATAACTTTATTATTACCTATAGGGCATATTTCCTTCACTTCTCCCACTCGCTTCTCTCTGGGCCGCAGGGACGGGAGGAGGGGCTGGGGATGTCGGCGTTCTGGGAACGGGGGTCCCCAGACTTGCCTGCTTGCGGCCCACGGCGTGGCTATGCGAGCAGGCCTGTGCGGCCCATCTTCATCGACAAGGCATTCGAGACCCTCGCGAGGGGCCAAGCCTCGCGGGGCGGACGACCCAAGACCTCCTCAGGAGCAGCCACGCTCGGCAGACTCACGAGGGGCAGAGAGATCAATTCAAGGCAAACCTCGCGGGGACTTCATGACGTGAGCCATGACGATCGACACCAGGCAGGCGCCAGGCGAGCGTCAGCGCGCGCAGCGTCCTTGTTTCCTCTTTGGTGCTAAGAAGGCAGGCGCAGGCACGGAGTACCGAGGCGTCAAGCAAAGGTTTCCATATCAGTGCAACAAGACCAAGACCATGAGGCCAGCAAGATGGAGGTCACCGTGGAGCCCAAGACGGCGTCACCACCAGAGTCTTTCGCAAGCGAAGACTACTTTTGTCAGGATAAGCTGTACTAGCTGTCCCCTTTCAAATTGGCCGCCGTTGTTGGCTCCCTTCCCGCTCAATATTTGGGAAGAGGACCAGCGCCTATATAAGTAGAACTAGCCACCACAGTAGGATCATCTCATCAGATCTAGAGCCAATCCCTAGCCACACACCAAACACAAGAACACCTCAACCTCAGGAGGCAGTTCTTCCCCTTGTACTGTTCATCATCAGCCCAATAGGCAATCCACCACCACCACACTGGAGTAGGGTATTACACCACAATGGTGGCCCGAACCAGTATAAATCTCGTGTCTTTTTGTGTTGCAAGTCCGTCGAGTTCGTCCGCGAGATCTTAGCGAGCTAGGGCGTGGATCGGTAGGAGGGAAAGAACTTCGTGCGCACCCCAGAGTTCGAACCTTAAGGGTTTTGCCGGAACCCGTGATCCGACATTTGGCGCGCCAGGTAGGGGTGCGCCGGAGCTTCTTCTCCGCCAATCGACCTGCCAACGCTCCGCAGCTACGATGTCCGGCGACCCAAGGGCTGACCCGACTGCTGGGCAGCCTGGCCGGCCCGGGTGGCGCCACCTGCCCATGAAGACCTCAGCCCCGCGCTCCAGGGGGCCCGAGCGCTGCCCAACCCAGCGGGGCACGGCCTGCGTGGCGGGACGCCGTCCGCCCTCACCCCACGACAAGCACGAGCCGCTGCAAGGGCCGCAAGCCACGCCGTAGCGACGCCGCCGCACAAACTGCGGGAGCAGGCGAACATGCGGGCAGCGCTCACGGTGGCACGAGAGCTGCTGGACGCGGCGGCATCAGGAGCACCGCCCTTCTGCTATCAGCTTCCTTCTCAGGCCACTACGGGATCTCACGGCGGGCCTCGCCGCAACCACATGCCCTCAGGTGTGCCTGGGGGCTTCGTCAACACCAGCACGGTCGGCGGTGCCGAGGGCCCCGTCGCCCTCGTACCGCCTGCTGCAAGCATGGGCGCAAGCGTCGCCTGATACGTCCATTTTGCATCATGCTTTTATATCGATATTTATTGCATTATGGGCTGTTATTACACATTATGTCACAATACTTATGCCTATTCTCTCTTATTTTACAAGGTTTACATAAGGGGCGAGAATGCCGGCAGCTGGAATTCTGGGCCGGAAAAGGAACAAATATTAGAGACCTATTCTGCACAACTCCAAAAGTCCTGAAACTCCACGAAAGTTATTTTTGGAAATAATAAAAAATATTGAGCGGAAGAAATACATCAGGGGGGCCTCCACCTAGCCACGAGGGTGGGGGCGCGCCCTACCCCCCAGGGCGCGCCCCCCTGCCTCGTGGGCCCCCTGTTGGCCCTCCGGTGGCCATCTTCTGCTATACGAAGTCTTTCGTCCGAAGAAAAATCATAAGCAAGCTTTCGGGACGAGACTCCGCCGCCACAAGGCGGAACCTTGGCGGAACCAATCTAGGGCACCAGCAGAGCTGTTCTGCCGGGGACACTTCCCTTCGGGAGGGGGAAATCATCGCCATCGTCATCACCAATGCTCCTCTCATCGGGAGAGGGCAATCTCCATCAACATCTTTGTATCCAATTCTTGTCTCTAAGTCTGGGATTGGTACCTGTAGGTTGCTAGTAGTGTTGATTACTCCTTGTAGTTGATGCTAGTTGGTTTATTTGGTGGAAGATCATATGTTCAGATCCTTTATGCATATTAATACCCCTCTGATTATGAACATGAATATGCTTTGTGAGTAGTTACGTTTGTTCCTGAGGACATGGGAGAAGTCTTGCTATGTGTAGTCATGTGAATTTGGTATTCGTTCGATATTTTGATGAGATGTATGTTGTCTATCCTCTAGTGGTGTTATGTGAATGTTTACTACATAACACTTCACCATTATTTGGGCCTAGAGGAAGGCATTGTGAAGAAATAAGTAGATGATGGGTTGCTAGAGTGACAGAAGCTTAAACCCTAGTTTATGCGTTGCTTCGTAAGGGGCTGATTTGGATCCATATGTTTCATGCTATGGTTAGGTTTACCTTAATACTTTTGTTGTAGTTGCGGATGCTTGCAATAGAAGTTAATCATAAGTGGGATGCTTGTTCAAGTAAGGACAGCACCCAAGCACCGGTCCACCCACATATCAAATTATCAAAGTACCGAACGCGAATCATATGAATGTGATGAAAACTAGCTTGATGATAATTCCCATGTGTCCTCGGGAGCGCTTTTCTTTGTATAAGAGTTTGTCCAGGTTGTCCTTTGATACAAAAAGGATTGGGCCACCTTGCTGCACTTTATTTACTTTTGTTACTTGTTGCTCGTTACCAATTATCTTATCACAAAACTATCTGTTACCTATAATTTCAGTGCTTGTAGAGAATACCTTCCTGAAAACAGCTTATCATTTCCTTCTGCTCCACGTTGGGTTCGACACTCTTACTTGTCGAAAGGACTACGATAGATCCCCTATACTTGTGGGTCATCAAGACTCTTTTCTGGCGCCGTTGCAGGGGAGTGAAGCGCCTTTGGTAGGTGGAGTTTGGTAAGGAAAAATTTATATAGTGTGCTGAAATTTACTGTCACTTGTTACTATGGAAAGTAATCCTCTGAGGGGCTTGTTCGGGGTATCTTCACCCCGGCCAGTAGAGCAAAGAGTTGCTCCTCAACCTACTGAACCTACTGAAAATGAAAATGAAAATGTCCACTTTGAGATTCCTTCGGGTATGTTAGAAAAACTGCTAGCTAATCCTTTTGCAGGATACGGAACAAAGCATCCTGATGAGCACCTAATATATGTGGATGAAGTTTGTGGATTATTTAAGCTTGCAGGTATACCCAGTGATTTTATTAAGAAGAAGGTCTTCCCTTTATCTTTGAAGGAAGATGCATTGACATGGTATAGGCTATGTGATGATACGGGATCATGGAACTACAAACGATTGAAATTGGAATTTCATCAGAAATTTTATCCTATGCATCTTGTTCATCGTGATCGCAATTATATATATAATTTTTGGCCTCGCGGAGGAGAAAGCATCGCTCAAGCTTGGGGGAGGCTTAAATCAATGTTATATTCATGCCCCAATCATGAGCTCCCAAGAGAAATAATTATTCAAAGTTTTTATGCTCGGCTTTCTGATAACAATCGCACCATGCTCGATACTTCTTGTGTTGGCTCTTTTATGATGAATACTATTGAATTCAAATGGGATTTATTGGATAGAATTAAATGCATCTCTGAAGATTGGGATCTCGACGAAGGTAAGGAGTCAAGTATGACACCTAAGTTTGATTGTGTTAAATCTTTTATGGATACCGATATTTTCCGTAGATTTAGCACTAAATATGGACTTGACTCTGAGATAGTAGCTTCTTTCTGTGAATCTTTTGCTGCTTACGTTGATCTCCCCAAGGAGAAGTGGTTTAAATATCATCCTCCCATAGAAGTAAAAGTAGCTGCACCTATTAAAATTGAAGAAAAGACTATCACTTATAATGATCCTATTGTTCCTACTTCTTATGTTGAGAAACGACCTTTCCCTGTTAGAATAAAGGATCATGCTAAAGCTTCAACTGTGGTTCGTAAAAGCAATATTAGAACTTATACACCTCCTAAGCAAATTAAAGTTGAACCTAATATTGCTATTGTTAAAGATCTCTTGTCTGATAATATTGATGGGCATGTTATTCATTTCTGTGATGAAACTGCTAGAATTGCCAAACCTTGTGCTAAAGATAAACATAGACCTGTGGTAGGCATGCCTGTTATTTCTGTTAAAATAGGAGATCATTGTTATCATGGCTTATGTGATATGGGTGTCAGTGCTAGTGCTATACCTCATGACTTATACAAAGAAATTATGCATGAAATTGCACCTGCTGAGATAGAAGGTATTGATGTTACCATCAAACTTGCTAATAGAGATACAATATCACCCATTGGAATTGTTAGAGATGTTGAAGTCTTGTGTGGGAAAACTAAATATTCTGCTGATTTTCTTGTTCTTGGCTCCCCACAAGATAGCTTTTGTCCCATTATATTTGGTAGACCCTTCTTGAACACTGTTAATGCTAAGATAGACTGCAAAAAGGATGTCGTTACTATTGGTTTGGGTGATATGTCTCATGAGTTTAATTTCTCTAAATTTAGTAGACAACACCGTGAAGAGGAATTGCCTAGTAAGGATGAAATAATTGGTCTTGCTTCTATTGTCGTACCTCCTAGTGATCCTTTAGAACAATATTTGCTAGACCATGAAAATGATATGTTTATGAATGAAAGAAGGGAAATAGATGAAGTATTCTTTAAACAGGAACCTATCCTGAAACACAATTTGCCTGTTGAAATCCTAGGGGATCCTCCTCCACCCAAGGGTGATCCCGTGTTTGAGCTCAAACCGTTACCTGATACTCTTGAATATGCTTATCTTGATGAAAAGAAGATATATCCTGTTATTATTAGTGCTAACCTTTCAGAGCATGAAGAAGAGAGATTATTGAAAACTCTGAAGAAGCATCGTGCTGCTATTGGATATACTCTTGACAATCTTAAGGGCATCAGTCCCACTCTAGGTCAACATAAAATAAATTTGGAGGAAGATGCCAAACCAGTTTGTGATCACCAACGACGGCTGAATCCTAAGATGAATGAAGTGGTAAGAAAGGAAATACTAAAGCTCCTTGAGGCAGGTATAATTAATCCCGTTGCTGATAGTCAGTGGGTAAGTCCTGTCCATTGTGTCCCTAAGAAGGGAGGTATTACCGTCGTTCCTAATGATAAAGATGAGTTGATCCCACAAAGGATTATTACAGGTTATAGGATGGTAATTGATTTCCGCAAATTAAATAAAGCTACTAAAAAAGATCATTACCCCTTGCCTTTAATCGATCAAATGCTAGAAAGATTATCCAAACATACACATTTTTGCTTTCTAGATGGTTATTCTGGTTTCTCTCAAATACCTGTGTCAACCAATGATCAATCAAAGACTACTTTTACCTGCCCTTTTGGTACTTTTGCTTATAGACGTATGCCTTTTGATTTATGTAATGCACCTGCTACCTTTCAAAGATGCATGATGGCTATATTCTCTGACTTTTGTGAAAACATGTGTGAGGTTTTCATGGACGACTTCTCCGTTTATGGATCCTCTTTTGATGATTGCTTAAGCAACCTTGACCGAGTTTTGCAGAGATGTGAAGAAACTAATCTTGTCTTGAATTGGGAAAAGTGCCACTTTATGGTTAATGAAGGTATTGTCTTGGGGCATAAAGTTTCTGAAAGAGGTATTGAAGTTGATAAAGCCAAGGTTGATGCTATTGAAAAGATGACATGTCCTAAGGACATCAAAGGTATAAGAAGTTCCCTAGGTCACGCCGGTTTTTATAGGAGGTTCATTAAGGACTTCTCAAAAATTTCTCGGCCTCTGACTAATTTATTACAAAAAGATATACCATTTGTTTTTTATGATGATTGTGTAGAAGCATTTGAAATACTTAAGAAAGCATTGATTTCTGCACCTATCGTTCAGCCACGTGATTGGAATTTACCCTTTGAAATTATGTGTGATGCTAGTGATTATGTTGTAGGTGCTGTTCTAGGGCAAAGAGTTGGTAAGAAATTAAATGTTATCCAATATGCTAGCAAAACTCTAGACAATGCTCAAAGAAATTATGCTACTACTGAAAAAGAATTCTTAGCAGTTGTATTTGCTTGTGATAAGTTCAGACCTTATATTGTTGATTCTAAAGTAACTATTCACACGGATCATGCTGCTATTAAATATCTTATGCAAAAGAAAGATGCTAAACCTAGACTTATTAGATGGGTTCTCTTGCTACAAGAATTTGATTTGCATATTATTGATAGAAAGGGAGCTGAGAACCCCGTTGCAGACAACTTGTCTAGGTTAGAGAATGTTCTTGATGACCCACTACCTATTGATGATAGCTTTCCTGATGAGCAATTAAATGTCATAAATACTTCTCATACTACTCCATGGTATGCTGACTATGCTAATTACATTGTTGCTAAATTTATACCACCTAGTTTCACATACCAGCAAAAGAAAAAGTTTTTCTATGATTTGAGATATTACTTTTGGGATGACCAACATCTTTATAAAGAAGGAGTAGATGGTGTTATTAGACGTTGTGTACCTGAGCATGAACAGGAACAGATCCTACGCAAGTGTCACTCCGAGGCTTATGGAGGACACCACGCTAGAGATAGAACTGCACATAAGGTATTGCAATCCGGTTTTTATTGGCCTACTCTCTTCAAGGATGCCCGTAAGTTTGTCTTGTCTTGTGATGAATGTCAAAGAATTAGTAATATTAGTAGACATCAAGAAATGCCTATGAACTATTCACTTGTTATTGAACCATTTGATGTTTGGGGCTTTGATTATATGGGACCTTTTCCTGCCTCTAATGGATACACACATATTTTGTTGCTGTTGATTACGTTACTAAGTGGGTAGAAGCTATTCCAACTAGTAGTGCTGATCATAACACCTCTATTAAAATGCTTAAAGAAGTTATTTTCCCGAGGTTTGGAGTCCCTAGATATTTAATGACTGATGGTGGTTCACATTTTATTCATGGTGTTTTCCGTAAAATGCTTGCTAAATATGATGTTAATCATAGAATTGCATCTCCTTATCACCCACAGTCTAGTGGTCAAGTAGAATTGAGCAATAGAGAGCTCAAATTAATTTTGCAAAAGACTGTTAATAGATCTAGAAAGAATTGGTCCAAGAAACTTGATGATGCATTATGGGCCTATAGAACTGCATATAAAAATCCTATGGGTATGTCTCTGTATAATATGGTTTATGGAAAAGCATGTCACTTACCTCTCGAACTAGAACATAAGGCATATTGGGCCATTAAAGAGCTTAACTATGATTTCAAACTTGCCGGTGAGAAGAGGTTATTTGACATCAGCTCACTTGATGAATGGAGAACCCAAGCCTACGAGAATGCTAAGTTGTTTAAAGAAAACGTTAAAAGATGGCATGACAAAAGAATACAAAAGCGTGAGTTTAATGTAGGTGATTGTGTATTTCTATACAACTCTCGTTTAAGATTTTTTGCGAGAAAACTTCTCTCTAAATGGGAAGGCCCTTACGTTATCGAGGAGGTCTATCGTTCCGGTGCCATAAAAATCAACAACTTCGAAGGCACAAATCCGAAGGTGGTGAACGGTCAAAGAATTAAACATTATATCTCAGGTAATCCCATAAATGTTGAAACCAATGTTATTGAAACCGTAACACCGGAGGAACACATAAGTGAAACTTTCCGGAACATTTCAGACTCCGAAAAGGAATAGGTATGTGGTACGGTAAGTAAACCGACTCCAAAACTATTTTTATGGCAATATTTCTCCGTTTTGGAATATTTAGAAAAACAGAAAAATAAGAAGCAGTCCAGGAAGGACACGAGGCCTCCACGAGGGAGGAGGGCGCGCCCTACCCTACTGGGCGCGTCCCCCTGCCTCGTGGGCACCTCGTGTGCTCTCCGGACTCCGTTTTCTTGCACAATACGTATTTTGGTTGGTAAAAATTCATTATATAATCTCCCGAAGGTTTTGACTCCTGTATCATGCAATTGTCTTATGTTCTTGTTTTAAGTTGTTGCTGCTGCAGATTAGAGCAAGATGTCTTCTCAAGAGTCAGTCGGGGAGAGCCGGGTGTCTCATCCGGCATCGAGACCAAGGACAAACAGCGATGCTGACCACTTTGGGCCAGCAACGGAGGAAGAGTTGGAGGCTGATTTGATGACGATAGATGCCATGGAGGAGGATCAAGAAGTCACTTCTCGCTTCCGAGCTGGATTCACGATGGGGGAACTACAGAGCTCAGCTATTCCAAACTCGGTTATCCCTTCCAAAGTTAGATTTCTTTCTTATGAAAATATGAAGAAGAGCGTCACTTGTTCTCCCGCAGCTATGCAACACCCTTGGGTGCAAGGAGCTTTAGCCGTTACAGGAAAGCTTTGTAAGGAAATAATGGACCTCAAGCAGCAAGTCAATAAGCTCGAGGAGGAGAATTGTATCCTGAGGGGCATTATCGCCAAGAATATCACATCACCATCCCCGAAGAAGGAGACATAATCACATGGGTATGGGCACTCCGCTTGGCAACTGCCAAGCTTGGGGGAGATGCCCCGGTATCATATCAAAACCACATCTCCTATCTTTACCGTTTTTCTTAGTTCGATCCTTTTAGTAGTATCTTGATTTAGTAGAATAAAGTTTTGGTATGATCTAGTTTTCAGTTTTGCTTTATGATCTCTCTTTGTAATCAAGTCCGTGAGCTATATAATAAAGATTAGTGTTGAGTCAAGGGCTTGATTATCTTGCTATGATCCTGAGGGAATAAAAGAAAAAGAAGAGAATAAAAAGAAACAAAGAGATCATATTGATCTTATTGAGAGTAATGACTTCACATAGAAAGAGTATGATGATTAAAAATTGTTGAGAGTTGACAAACATAGCTTTGGTCATTGTTGCAATTAATAGGAAGTAATAAAGAAAGAGAGGTTTCACATATAAATATACTATCTTGGACATCTTTTATGATTGGGAGCACTATTTAAAATATGACATGCTAAAGAGTTGATGTTGGACAAGGAAGACAACGTAATGGATTATGTTTTCTTATATCTGAGATAAAGTATATTGTCATGGATCATCCAACATGTTGAGCTTGCCTTTCCCCCTCATGCTAGCCAAATTCTTTGCACCAAGTAGAGATACTACTTGTGCTTCCAAAAACCCTTAAACCAGCTTTGCCATGAGAGTCCACCATATCTACCTATGGATTGAGTAAGATCCTTCAAGTAAGTTGTCATCGGTGCAAGCAATAAAAATTGCTCTCTAAATATGTATGATTGATTGGTGTGGAGGAAATAAGTTTATACGATCTTGTGATGTGGAAGAAATAAAAGCGACGGACTGCATAATAAAGGTTCACATCACAAGTGGCAATATAAAGTGACGTTCTTTCGCATTAAGATTTTATGCATCCAACCCTGAAAGCGCATGGCAACCCTGAAAGCTCTCTAAATATTCTACCTTATGCAAGAGTCATGGTGATCTTCATCTTTCCTTTTTTATATTTTATCCTTTGGCAATCACAGGATGTTGGAAAGATCCTGATATATATATCTAATTGGATGTGGGTTAGCATGAACTATTATTGTTGACATTACCCTTGAGGTAAAAGGTTGGGAGGCGAAACTATAAGCCCCTATCTTTCTCTGTGTCCGATTAAAATTCCGTAACCACAAGTATTGCGTGAGTGTTAGCAATTATGAAAGACTAAATGATAGTTGAGTATGTGGACTTGCTAGAAAGCTCTGACATAGACTCTTTCTGATGTTATGATAAATTGCAATTGCTTCAATGACTGAGATTATAGTTTGTTGGTTCTCAATAAAGTTTCTGATTCATACTTTGCATTGTGAATAGATTATTACTTGAGCATAAGAGATCATATGACAATATCCATATATGTTGCTGTTATGAGAATAATCATGATGCCCTCATGTCCGTATTTTATTTTATCGACACCTCTACCTCTAAACATGTGGACATATTTATCGTTATCGGCTTTCGCTTGAGGACAAGCGAGGTCTAAGCTTGGGGGAGTTGATACGTCCATTTTGCATCATGCTTTTATATCGATATTTATTGCATTATGGGCTGTTATTACACATTATGTCACAATACTTATGCCTATTCTCTCTTATTTTACAAGGTTTACATAAGGAGGGAGAATGCCGGCAGCTGGAATTCTGGGCTGGAAAAGGAGCAAATATTAGAGACCTATTCTGCACAACTCCAAAAGTCCTGAAACTCAACGAAAGTTATTTTCGGAAATAATAAAAAATATTGAGCGGAAGAAATACATCAGGGGGGGCCTCCACCTGGCCACGAGGGTGGGGGTGCGCCCTACCCCCCAGGGCGCACCCCCCTGCCTCGTGGGCCCCCTGTTGGCCCTCCGGTGGCCATCTACTGCTATATGATGTATTTCGTCCGAAGAAAAATCATAAGCAAGCTTTCGGGACGAGACTCCGCCGCCACGAGGCGGAACCTTGGCGGAACCAATCAAGGGCTCCGGCAGAGCTGTTCTGCCGGGGACACTTCCCTCCGGGAGGGGGAAATCATCGCCATCGTCATCACCAACGCTCCTCTCATCGGGAGAGGGCAATCTCCATCAACATCTTCACCAGCACCATCTCCTCTCAAACCCTAGTTCATCTCTTGTATCCAATTCTTGTCTCTAAGTCTGGGATTGGTACTTGTAGGTTGCTAGTAGTGTTTATTACTCCTTGTAGTTGATGCTAGTTGGTTTATTTGGTGGAAGATCATATGTTCATATCCTTTATGCATATTAATACCCCTCTGATTATGAACATGAATATGCTTTGTGAGTAGTTACGTTTGTTCCTGAGGAAATGGGAGAAGTCTTGCTATTAGTAGTCATGTGAATTTGGTATTCGTTCGATATTTTGATGAGATGTATGTTGTCTATCCTCTAGTGGTGTTATGTGAACGTCGACTACATAACACTTCACCATTATTTGGGCCTAGAGGAAGGCATTGGGAAGTAATAAGTAGATGATGGGTTGCTAGAGTGACAGAAGCTTAAACCCTAGTTTATGCGTTGCTTCGTAAGGGGCTGATTTGGATCCATATGTTTCATGCTATGGTTAGGTTTACCTTAATACTTTTGTTGTAGTTGCGGATGCTTGCAATAGAGGTTAATCATAAGTGGGATTCTTGTTCAAGTAAGGACAGCACCCAAGCACCGGTCCACCCACATATCAAATTATCAAAGTACCGAACGCGAATCATATGAACGTGATGAAAACTAGCTTGACGATAATTCCCATGTGTCCTCGGGAGCGCTTTTCTTTATATAAGAGTTTGTCCAGGCTTGTCCTTTGCTACAAAAAGTATTGGGCCACCTTGCTGCACTTTATTTACTTTTGTTACTTGTTGCTCGTTACCAATTATCTTATCACAAAACTATCTGTTACCTATAATTTCAGTGCTTGCAGAGAATACCTTGTTGAAAACCGCTTATCATTTCCTTCTGCTCCTCGTTGGGTTTGACACTCTTACTTATCGAAAGGACTACGATAGATCCCCTATACTTGTGGGTCATCATCGCCCCCATGGTCTCGGTGAGATGTCGCGCCACCATCCTCAGGACGCCGCGCTGGGCCGGGCAACATGGAGTGTGGGGCAATACGGCGAGGTGTTCGGGGTAACAGCCCCGGAAGTCTACGTGCCCCTCATGATGGATCAGGAGTACGCGCCGGAGGACGACCCTGGCTCGTTCCTTGGAGAAGATTGGGAAGAAGGGTCGCTAGAAGTCGAAGCCTTTCAGGAACCGACGGGGAATCGCAACAACCACGCCTGCAACAACAGCTACAGGGTACCGCTAACCTCTCAGGAGCAAGCTTACGCTAACCATGGGCTGCCAGTGAACCAGGTCACAGCCTCGGCAGACGACCCCGGCGCAGCAACACCCCTTCCGCCAGGGGAAACACACTGGGGGCTGCATGGAGGGAGCCAGGAGCAGGGCCCCTCCCCACGTCGCGCAAAGCTAGGTGACACCCGGAGGTAGGCCCTCTGCCGGATGGGCGTCGGCGAGCCTTCCCCCGGCAGAGGACCCATGGTCGCCAAGGGCGCCGCTGGCGTCCCCTTTCCCCCCTTTGCGCCGTCCTGGCTGCCGGTCGGCTCAAGGGTGGTCGAGGGTGGCGCAAGGCGGGGCCCTCGTCTGGCGATATGAAGCAAGGCCGGTACCTATGAAGAAAGCCTAGTGCCTGTGAAGATCGCCGCCCGTGACACTCTCACGTAATAATGAGTGGGGCTGTACACGCCTCGGAGTCTCAGGGGTGCCGGCCTCAGGCCCTAGGGCTCCCTCCCACGCCTAGTGGCAGCACTTAGCTCCGCGCTGGTGAGAAGACTCGAAGACCCGAAGACTAGACTAGGTGTCGGACACGGCCATTTGCTTTGAATCTCTTTTATGTAGCCTTGCCTCTTGGATTTGGATTTAAGTTGAAGTCGAGCTTTTGTCGGTGCGTGCGAGGGGTGTATTTTCTCGTTCAAGCGATTTCTTCCCATCTGGTTCTTGCCTTGTTCTGGAGCTCACGCTCGCCGCCTCCCCCTCGCGGGCCCCTCGCGAGCGGGGCTGGGCACAGCACGCATGCCACACGCGCCGATCAGCGCAGGAACCCCGCGAGGCCCCCTCGGGCGGGTCAGCAGACCCTTCAGGAGCCCTGTGGCAACTCTCGACCTTACAACCCGATTCAGGGCCCGCCCCAGCTAAGGTGAGCCGCAGCGGCAAAACTTGTCGTCAGACTCATCACCGACCTAAACACACCCTCGGTTCGGCACAAAGGAGTAGAAATCATGATTTATTTACATGAGGGGCTCCCCCTCCCAAAATGCTCTCACAATCTTGAGGGGCCACGCCCGAGTTTTTGCATACAGGGTGAAGCAGTAAAGGGACGAGGAATTAGCCGGATATGTCGCTCGCCGCGTCCTCCACGTCGTCTTCGGACGCGCCGCTCGCGTCGTTGTCGCCATCGTTGGCGCCGCCGCCACCGTCACCAGCGCCAGCGTCCCCATCATCGACCACGTCGCCTCCGTCTGCGGCGACCACCACCGCGTCGTCCTCTGAAGTGAAGGCCCTGACCAACGCATCCACGTTGTCTTCTACCCACCGCGCCAGGTCGTCCCGGACGACCGTAGGTACGGGGGCGATGGCGGCGTCGAAATCGAAGTCGGGGTTGGCGTTCAGGAGATGGCTGAAGACACGAGAGAAAGCACGCTCGAGCAGGCCATGACTCCTCTCTTCCACGAGCCTGTGAGCTGTTGGGGAACGTAGTAATTTCAAAAAAATTCCTACGCACACGCAAGATCATGGTGATGCATAGCAACGAGAGGGGAGAGTGTTGTCCACGTACCCTCGTAGACCGACAGCGGAAGCGTTATCACAACGCGGTTGATGTAGTCGTACGTCTTCACGATCCAACCGATCAAGTACCTAACGCACGGCACCTCTGAGTTCTACACACGTTCAGCTCGATGACGTCCCTCGAACTCCAATCCAGCCGAGTGTTGAGGGAGAGTTTCGTCAGCACGACGGCGTGGTGACGATGATGATGTTCCACCGACGCAGGGCTTCGCCTAAGCTCCGCAACGGTATTATCGAGGTGTAATATGGTGGAGGGGGGCACCGCACACGGCTAAGAGATCTCAAGGATCAATTGTTGTCCATGGGGTGCCCCCTGCCCCCGTATATAAAGGAGCAAGGGAGGAGGAGGCCGGCCCTAGGAGGGGGCGCACCAAGTGTGGAGTCCTACTAGGACTCCCTAGTCCTAGTAGGATTCCACCTCCCATATGGAATAGGAAAAGAGGAAGGGAAAAAGAGAAGGAAGGAAGGGGCGCCCCCCTTCCCTAGTCCAATTCGGACCAGACCAAGGGGAGGGGTGCGGCCACCCTTGAGGCCCTTTTTCTTCTTTCCCGTATGGCCCAATAAGGCCCAATACATATTCCCGTAACTCTCCGGTACTCCGAAAAATACCCGAATCACTCGGAACCTTTCCGAAGTACGAATATAGTCGTCCAATATATCGATCTTTACGTCTCGACCATTTCGAGACTCCTCGTCATGTCCCCGATCTCATCCGGGACTCCGAACTCCTTCGGTACATCAACATACATAAACTCATAATAAAACTGTCATCGTAACTTTAAGCGTGCGGACCCTACGGGTTCGAGAACTATGTAGACATGACCGAGACACGTCTCCGGTCAATAACCAATAGCGGGACCTGGATGCCCATATTGGCTCCCACATATTCTACGAAGATCTTTATCGGTCAGACCGCATAACAACATACGTTGTTCCCTTTGTCACCGGTATGTTACTTGCCCGAGATTTGATCGTCGGTATCTCGATACCTAGTTCAATCTCGTTACCGGCAAGTCTCTTTACTCGTTCCGTAACACATCATCCCGCAACTAACTCATTAGTCACAATGCTTGCAAGGCTTATAGTGATGTGCATTACCGAGTGGGCCCAGAGATACCTCTCCGACAATTGGAGTGACAAATCCTAATCTCGAAATACGCCAACCCAACAAGTACCTTTGGAGACACCTGTAGAGCACCTTTATAATCACCCATTTACGTTGTGACGTTTGGTAGCACACAAAGTGTTCCTCCGGTAAACGGGAGTTGCATAATCTCATAGTCATAGGAACATGTATAAGTCATGAAGAAAGCAATAGCAACATACTAAACGATCGAGTGCTAAGCTAACGGAATGGGTCAAGTCAATCACGTCATTCTCCTAATGAGGTGATCTCGTTAATCAAATGACAACTTATGTCTATGGCTAGGAAACATAACCATCTTTGATTAACGAGCTAGTCAAGTAGAGGCATACTAGTGACACTCTGTTTGTCTATATATTCACACATGTATTATGTTTCCGGTTAATACAATTCTAGCATGAATAATAAACATTTATCATGATACAAGGAAATAAATAATACTTTATTATTGCCTCTAGGGCATATTTCCTTCAGTCTCCCACTTGCACTAGAGTCAATAATCTAGTTCACATCGCCATGTGATTTAACATCAATAGTTCACATCACCATGTGATTAACACCCATAGTTCACATCGTCATGTGACCATCACCCAAAGGGTTTACTAGAGTCATTAATCTAGTTCACATCGCTATGTGATTAACACCCAAAGAGTACTAAGGTGTGATCATGTTTTGCTTGTGAGATAATTTTAGTCAACGGGTCTGTCACATTCAGATCCGTAAGTATTTTGCAAATTTCTATGTCTACAATGCTCTGCATGGAGCTACTCTAGCTAATTGCTCCCACTTTCAATATGTATCTAGACCGAGACTTAGAGTCATCTAGATTAGTGTAAAAACTTGCATCGACGTAACCCTTTACGACAAGCCTTTTGTCACTTCCATAATCAAGAAACATATCCTTATTCCAGTAAGGATAATTTTGACCGCTGTCCAGTGATCTACTCCTAGATCACAATTGTACTCCCTTGCCAAAATCAGTGTAGGGTATACAATAGATCTGGTACACAGCATGGCATACTTTATAGAACCTATGGCCGAGGCATAGGGAATGACTTTCATTCTTTTTCTATCTTCTGCCGTGGTCGGGTTTTGAGTCTTACTCAACTTCACACCTTGTAACACAGGCAAGAAACTCTTTGTTTGACTGTTTCATTTTGAACCACTTCAAAATCTTGTTAAGGTATGTACTCATTGAAAAAACTTATCAAGCGTCTTGATCTATCTCTATAGATCTTGATGCTCAATATGTAAGTAGCTTCACCGAGGTCTTTCTTTGAAAAACTCCTTTCAGACACTCCTTTATGCTTTGCAGAATAATTCTACATTATTTCCGATCAACAATATGTCATTCACATATACTTATCAGAAATGTTGTAGTGCTCCCACTCACTTTCTTGTAAATACAGGCTTCACCGCAAGTCTGTATAAAACTATATCCTTTGATCAACTTATCAAAGCGTATATTCCAACTCCGAGATACTTGCACCAGTCCATAGATGGATCGCTGGAGCTTGCATATTTTGTTAGCACCTTTAGGATTGACAAAACCTTCTGGTTGCATCATATACAACTCTTCTTTAATAAATCCATTAAGGAATGCAGTTTTGTTTATCCATTTGCCAGATTTCATAAAATGCGGCAATTGCTAACATGATTCGGACAGACTTAAGCATCGCTGCGAGTGAGAAAATCTCATCGTAGTCAACACCTTGAACTTTGTCAAAAACCTTTTTCCGACAAGTCTAGCTTTGTAGATAGTAACACTACTATCAGCGTCCGTCTTCCTCTTGAAGATCCATTTATTTTCTATGGCTTGCCGATCATCGGGCAAGTCAACCAAAGTCCATACTTTGTTCTTCATACATGGATTCAAGCCATTTTGCGGAATCTGGGCTCACCATCGCTTCTTCATAGTTCGTAGGTTCGTCATGGTCTAATAACATAACTTCCAGAACAGGATTACCGTACCACTCTGGTGCGGATCTTACTCTGGTTTACCTACGAGGTTTGGTAGTAACTTGATCTGAAGTTACATGATCATCATCATTAACTTCCTCACTAATTGGTGTAGGAGTCACAGGAACAGATTTCTGTGATGAACTACTTTCCAATAAGGAAGCAGGTACAGTTACCTCATCAAGTTCTACTTTCCTCCCACTCACATCTTTCGAGAGAAACTCCTTCTCTAGAAAGGATCCATACTTAGCAACGAATGTCTTGCCTTCGGATCTGTGATAGAAGGTGTACCCAACTGCCTCCTTTGGGTATCCTATGAAGACACATTTCTCCGATTTGGGTTTGAGCTTATCAGGATGAAACTTTTTCACATAAGCATCGCAACCCCAAAATTTTAAGAAACGACAACTTTGGTTTCTTGCCAAACCACAGTTCATAAGGCGTCGTCTCAACGGATTTTGATGGTGCCCTATTTAACGTGAATGCAGCTGTCTCTAATGCATAACCCCCAAAACGATTAGTGGTAAATTGGTAAGAGACATCATAGATTGCACTATATCCAATAAAGTACGGTTATGACGTTCGGACACACCATTATGCTGTGGTGTTCCAGGTGGCATGAATTTGTGAAACTATTCCACATTGTTTTAACTGAAGGCCAAACTCGTAACTTAAATACTCTTCTCTACGATCAGATCGTAGAAACTTTATTTTCTTGTTACGATGATTTTCTGCTTCTCTCTGAAATTATATGAACTTTTCAAATGTTTCAGACTCTTGTTTCATTAAGTAGATATACCCATATCTGCTCAAATCATCTGTGAAGGTCAGAAAATAATGATACCTGCTACGAGCCTCAATATTCATCGGACCACATAAATCTGTATGTATGATTCCCAACAAATCTGTTGCTCTCTCCATAGTTCCGGAGAACGGCGTTTTAGTCATCTTGCCCACGAGACACGGTTCGCAAGCATCAAGTGATTCCAAAATCCCATTAGTATGCAGTTTCTTCATGCGCTTTACACCAATATGACCTAAACGGCAGTGCCACAAATAAGTTGCACTATCATTATTAACTTTGCATCTTTTGGCTTCAATATTATGAATATGTGTATCACTACGATCGAGATCCAACAAACCATTTCGTTGGTGTGTATGACCATAGAAGGTTTTTATTCATGTAAACAGAACAACAATTGTTCTCTAACTTAAATGAATAACCGTATTGCAATAAACATGATCAAATCATATTCATGCTCAACGCAAACACCAAATAACACTTATTTAGTTTCAACACTAATCCCGAAAGTACAGGGAGTGTGCGATGATGATCATATCAATCTTGGAACTACTTCCAACAAACATCGTCACCTCACCTTTTACTAGTCTCTGTTTATTCTGCAGCTCCCGTTTTGAATTACTACTCTTAGCAACTGAACCAATATCAAAATACCGAGGGGTTGCTATAAACACTAGTAAAGTACACATCAATAACATGTATATCCAATATACCTTTGTTCACTTTGCCATTCTTCTTATCCACCAAATAGTTGGGGTAGTTCCGCTTCCAGTTGACCAGTCCCTTTGCAGTAGAAGCACTTAGTCTCAGGCTTAGGTACAGACTTGGGCTTCTTCACTTGAGTAGCAACTTGCTTGCCGTTCTTTTGAAGTTCCCCTTCTATCCCTTTGCCCTTTTCTTGAAACTAGTGGTCTTGTTAACCATCAACACTTGATGCTCTTTCTTGATTTCTACCTTCGTCGATTTCATCATCGCGAAGAGCTCGGGAATTACTTTCGTCATCCCTTACATACTATAGTTCATCACGAAGTTCTACTAACTTGGTGATGGTGACTAGAGAATTTTTTCAATCACTATTTTATCTAGAAGATTAACTCCCACTTGATTCAAGCGATTGTAGTACCCAGACAATCTGAGCACATGCTCACTAGTTGAGCGATTCTCCTCCATCTTTTAGCTATAGAACTTGTTGGAGACTTCATATCTCTCAACTCGGGTATTTGCTTGAAATATTAACTTCAACTCCTGGAACATCTCATATGGTCCATGACGTTCAAAACGTCTTTGAAGTCCCGATTCTAAGCCGTTAAGCATGGTGCACTAAACTATCAAGTAGTCATCATATTGAGCTAGCCATACGTTCATAACGTCTGCATCTGCTCCTGCAATAGGTCTGTCACCTAGCGGTGCATCAAGGACATAATTTTTCTGTGCAGCAATCAGGATAATCCTCAGATCACGGATCCAATCCACATCTTTGCTACTAACATATTTCAACACAATTTTCTCTAGGAACATATCAAAAATAAAACAGGGAAGCAACAACGCGAGCTATTGATCTACAACATAATTTGCAAAATACTATCAGGACTAAGTTCATGATAAATGTAAGTTCAATTAATCATATTACTTAAGAACTCCCACTTAGATAGACATCCCTCTAATCCTCTAAGTGATCACGTGATCCATATCAACTAAACCATGTCCGATCATCATGTGAGATGGAGTAGTTTCAATGGTGAACATCACTATGTTGATCATATCTACTATATGATTCACGCTCGACCTTTCGGTCTCCGTGTTCCGAGGCCATATCTGTTATATGCTAGGCTCGTCAAGTTTAACCTGAGTATTCCGCGTGTGCAACTGTTTTGCACCCGTTGTATTTGAACGTAGAGCCTATCACACCCAATCATCACGTGGTGTCTCAGCACGAAGAACTTTCGCAACGGTGCATACTCAGGGAGAACACTTATACTTTGATAATTTAGTGAAGGGTCATCTTATAATGCTACCGTCAAACAAAGCAAGATAAGATGCATAAAGGATTAACATCACATGCAATCAATATAAGTGATATGATATAGCCATCATCATCTTGTGCTTGTGATCTCCATCTCCGAAGCACCGTGCTTGTGATCTCCATCTCCGAAGCACCGTCATGATCACCATCGTCACAGGCGCGACACCTTGATCTCCATCGTAGCATCGTTGTTGTCTCGCCAACTTGTTGCTTTTACGACTATCGCTACCGCTTAGTGATAAAGTAAAACTATTACATGGCGATTGCATTTCATACAATAAAGCGACAACCATATGGCTCCTGCCAGTTGCCGATAACTCGGTACAAAACATGATCATCTCATACAACAAATTATATCACATCATGTCTTGACCATATCACATCACAACATGCCCTACAAAAACAAGTTAGACGTCCTCTACTTTGTTGTTGCAAGTTTTACGTGGCTGCTACGGGTTTAGCAAGAACCGTTCTTACCTACGCATCAAAACCACAACGATAGTTTGTCAAGTTGGTGCTGTTTTAACCTTCGCAAGGACCGGGCGTAGCCACACTCGGTTCAACTAAAGTGAGAGAGACAGACACCCGCCGGTCACCTTTAAGCAACGAGTGCTCGCAACGGTGAAACCAGTCTCGCGTAAGCGTACGCGTAATGTCGGTCCGGGCCGCTTCATCTCACAATACCGCTGAACCAAAGTATGACATGCTGGTAAGCAGTATGACTTATATCGCCCACAACTCACTTGTGTTCTACTCGTGCATAGCATCAACGGATAAAACCAGGCTCGGATGCCACTGTTGGGGAACGTAGTAATTTCAAAAAAATTCCTACGCACACGCAAGATCATGGTGATGCATAGCAACGAGAGGGGAGAGTGTTGTCCACGTACCCTCGTAGACCGACAGCGGAAGCGTTATCACAACGCGGTTGATGTAGTCGTACGTCTTCACGATCCGACCGATCAAGTACCGAACGCACGGCACCTCCGAGTTCTACACACGTTCAGCTCGATGACGTCCCTCGAACTCCGATCCAGCCGAGTGTTGAGGGAGAGTTTCGTCAGCACGACGGCGTGGTGACGATGATGATGTTCCACCGACGCAGGGCTTCGCCTAAGCTCCGCAACGGTATTATCGAGGTGTAATATGGTGGAGGGGGGCACCGCACACGGCTAAGAGATCTCAAGGATCAATTGTTGTCCATGGGGTGCCCCCTGCCCCCGTATATAAAGGAGCAAGGGAGGAGGAGGCCGGCCCTAGGAGGGAGCGCACCAAGTGTGGAGTCCTACTACGACTCCCTAGTCCTAGTAGGATTCCACCTCCCATATGGAATAGGAAAAGAGGAAGGGAAAAAGAGAAGGAAGGAAGGGGGCGCCCCCCTTCCCTAGTCCAATTCGGACCAGACCAAGGGGAGGGGTGCGGCCACCCTTGAGGCCCTTTTTCTTCTTTCCCGTATGGCCCAATAAGGCCCAATACGTATTCCCGTAACTCTCCGGTACTCCAAAAAATACCCGAATCACTCGGAACCTTTCCGAAGTCCGAATATAGTCGTCCAATATATCGATCTTTACGTCTCGACCATTTGGAGACTCCTCGTCATGTCCCCGATCTCATCCGGGACTCCGAACTCCTTCGGTACATCAACATACATAAACTCATAATAAAATTGTCATCGTAACTTTAAGCGGGCGGACCCTACGGGTTCGAGAACTATGTAGACATGACCGAGACACGTCTCCGGTCAATAACCAATAGCGGGACCTGGATGCCCATATTGGCTCCCACATATTCTACGAAGATCTTTATCGGTCAGACCGCATAACAACATACGTTGTTCCCTTTGTCACCGGTATGTTACTTGCCCGAGCTTTGATCGTCGGTATCTCGATACCTAGTTCAATCTCGTTACCGGTAAGTCTCTTTACTCGTTCCGTAACACATCATCCCGCAACTAACTCATTTAGTCACAATGCTTGCAAGGCTTATAGTGATGTGCATTACCGAGTGGGCCCAGAGATACCTCTCCGACAATTGGAGTGACAAATCCTAATCTCGAAATACGCCAACCCAACAAGTACCTTTGGAGACACCTGTAGAGCACCTTTATAATCACCCATTTACGTTGTGACGTTTGGTAGCACACAAAGTGTTCCTCCGGTAAACGGGAGTTGCATAATCTCATAGTCATAGGAACATGTATAAGTCATGAAGAAAGCAATAGCAACATACTAAACGATCGAGTGCTAAGCTAACGGAATGGGTCAAGTCAATCACGTCATTCTCCTAATGAGGTGATCTCGTTAATCAAATGACAACTTATGTCTATGGCTAGGAAACATAACCATCTTTGATTAACGAGCTAGTCAAGTAGAGGCATACTAGTGACACTCTGTTTGTCTATATATTCACACATGTATTATGTTTCCGGTTAATACAATTCTAGCATGAATAATAAACATTTATCATGATACAAGGAAATAAATAATATTTTATTATTGCCTCTAGGGCATATTTCCTTCATGAGCTTCGTCAGATCGGGCCTCCAGGCGTGTCACCACGTCGGTGAAGAAGCGGAGGTGACTGGCGTAGTCATTCACCTGAGGATGGGGGGCGTTCACGTCGCAGACATGGCCCAGGGCAGTGTTGGCCCTGTTCCGAACATCCTGAAGCATGGGAGCGTGGACGCGCTCCAGCGTCCGCCTCTCCAGCACTTCCTCCCTGTTTTGCCGCGCGACGGCCTCGGCGTCATCAACCCATTTCTGAAGCAAAAGCAGCTCGGCGCGGGCGGAGGCCAAGTCCGCCTGCGCCGTGGCCTCCCCACGTCTCTCCGCCTCGTCTAACGTGGGCCTGAGAGCGGCGGTCCTGCCCGCCGCCTCAGTTCCTGCAAGCTTCAGCTTCAGGTCGTACCGACCTTCAAGATCCACGCGAACCTGGGCCACCTGGTGGTCGACTTCCTCCTGGGCCTTGGCCTCGTGAGCCCCGATGGCATCTTCCGCTTGAGCAACTTGACGCTCCCTCGTCTCCAGCTGCTCGAGCTCAAGGCTGCGCTCCATGGCTTCCAGAGCCAGCGCCTCCTCGCGCCTTCGGACCTCCTCTTCCTCTACGGGCGCCCCCCTCAGCGACGGAAGGGCGGCTCTGCGCGCCTCCACCTGGCGCTCGAGGTATGCGCTCCAAGCTTGGAGCTCCCACGCACGCTTCTCCGCAGCCTCGCGACGACGGTCAGCCTCGCGAGCCTCCTCCAAAGCCCGGGAGCGAGCTTCACGGGAAATCTTGAGGGACGCCTCGGCCTTCGCATTGTCAAGATCACGCTGGTAGCGGCCAAGGTTGATGGCCACCCTCAGCTTACGCCGTTCCTCCACCAGCCGAAGACCTTCAGCCTCAAGGCGCGAGTCGACACCTGTGAGTTCTTCGCCGAGTCGGCTCATCGCGTCCATCGCCTTCTGGAAGAACTCATGACGAACGACGCTCCGCCCGCGTTCCAACTCCAACGCACGCCCCACCTCGTCCTCTGCCACGGGGGCCGCAGGCGGGGCGTTAAGCGACGCACCCCCTCTCAGCAGGGGGCTGGGGGCTGGTGCCGCTCCAGGTGCTGGCCCGACCTCATGAGGGGCCCTGGCTCGACGGGGCCCGCTGCTTAAGGAGGAGCTGAAGGCCGAAGCCAACCAGCTGTTGTCCATCACCAAAGGAGGAGTCCGGGGAACGCCCGCCAGGCTCCAAGCCAGACCGTGAAGGGAGCACAACGAAGCCGCAGATTCGAGGCGCCATGAAGGCGAGCGCACCACCTCGGCCGGCTCGGTTCCAGGGCGGCATGCAGGCTCGGGGTGCACAAGTCCAACGTTAGTGCCAAGGAAGGCGAGGATTGCTTCTCGGAGGGCTCAACGGCCCTGGCAGAAGGGGTCCTGAAGAGCCAGCGTCAGGAAGGAAAGCAGCGATCAAGAAACCACAAGGTGCAGTACTTACTCGTCGACGGCGATGTACTTTCGACGCTTCAATGGACCGAAGATACCACTGTCACCCGGAGACCCTTTCCTCTTGCGGAGTTCCTCGAAGTCCACGCAAAGCCGGGCGAAGCACTGAACGTGTTGGCCAGTACGAGGTGCAGCTAGAGAAGCGCCCGAGAGAACAACTTCAAGAGTGCTTGGCTGCGGAGAACAGCCAAGCGCCGTCTTGCCGCGACCTCCCGAGGCCTCCGGAGTTTCAGCCTCGGGAGCCAAATGCTGCGTCGCCTCGGCGACCAACGTCCCAGAATCGCGGGTTCCAGAGGACGACGCCCTAGGAGCCCCTGGCGGCGTCCGCACATCAGCACTCGAGCCGCCAGCATCTTGCCGCGCTCGCCCCCCTGCACCCACGTTCGGGGCGGGCTCGGCGCCGGCAGCGAGAAAGGGAACCACGCAGAAAGGGTTCTTGCGGGACCCCACTAGGCCGTCCGAACGCAGACCCCACTCTTCAAAGGGAGGCATGCTCCCTGCAAATTCAGCCTTGTTCTTGCAGCGATACAGCAAACAGTTCTTCCCAAGCAAGTCATCTAGCAAAGGGACACCTGTCAGGAGCTTGAGCACTGTTTGCCGCGTCCCGAGAGGGAGCCCGGACTCTTGAAACCTCATATGGTCCTGACTGCTGAGCAAGGTCCACATCGGGCGAGAGTGGCGCTGAAGCGGAGCGATCCAGCGCTTGACGAATTCCTTCACCACCATAGGCGCGGTCACGCCGCGGTCCTTCAGCCTCCTCAACCTGAACCAGACGGAAGCGAGACGGGGGCTCATGAGCCTCTCGTGGCTCCAACCAGAGTGGGAAACGGCAGGCGCTGACGGGGCATCGAGCAGGGGGCTAAGCACACCGGCGTTGACAAACACCCACCATGTCCAAAACTCGCTCATGGATGGAGGAAGCTCGAAGTCGATCCCCGTGCCCGCTGTCGCGGCCACGGCCTGGAAGCTCATGCACCCCGAGCTTTGTCGGGGGCAATCAGATGCAGTGAGAAGAAATGGCGGAGGAGGGCCACAGAAGGAGCAATGCCCACCATGGCTTCACACACATAGGCAAAAACGGCAAGGAGAGTCACTGATTGAGGGTGGAGATGCAGCATGTGGATCTGATAATGCTCAAGCACCGCGCTGAAGAAGGCGGAGAAGGGAGGAATCAGGCCAGCCCAAAGGGCATCGATAAAGATTGGGACCTTGGTGGCTGCCCGGGCAGTGCGAGCGCGAGACGCAGGCCAAGCCACCGTCTTCCCCCACTCGTTGAAGCTGGAAGCGAGCATTGGACGCACCTTATCCATGGCCTCGTCGTTAAGCACCAAGGATCGACCGACCACAGGCTCGACGACCGGAGGCGCACCCGGCGAGGACAGTGGCTTCTTCCCCTTGTCTGCTTGTTTCGGCGCCATGGCGATGAAACGGGCAGGAGGCAGGTCAGATTGGAGAGGAGAAGCAGAGTCTCGAGGAAGCAGAGAGATTGGGGAAGCAAGGTGCGGGCGACGAAGGAATAATTGCGTAGGTTGCGGGGGCCACGTAGCCAGGTGGATTCTAAGGCAGCGTGGGGAAGCGGAGACGCCCACGTCCAATCAACCGCCATGCGTCGACCAAGGCCGCAGGCTTTTGGGGCCCGCGGCGCTCCGCGCTTGACCTTTCGCTTCGCCTCGAAGCCAAGCCCGAGCGCGCCTTGGGCCCGGGGGCTACTGTCGGCGTTCTGGGAACGGGGGTCCCCAGACTTGCCTGCCTGCGGCCCACGGCGCGGCTATGCGAGCAGGCCTGTGCGGCCCATCTTCATCGACAAGGCATTCGAGACCCTCGCGAGGGGCCAAGCCTCGCGGGGCGGACGACCCAAGACCTCCTCAGGAGCGGCCATGCTCGGCAGACTCACGAGGGGTGGAGAGATCAAGGCAAGGCAAACCTCGCGAGGACACCAGGCGGGCGCCAGCACGCGCAGCGTCCATGTTTCCTCTTTGGTGCTAAGGAGGCAGGCGCAGGCGCGGAGTACCGAGGCATCAAGAAAAGGTTTCCATATCAGTGCAACGAGACCAAGACCATGAGGCCAGCAAGACGGAGGTGACCGTGGAGCCCAAGACGGCGTCACCACCAGAGTCTTTCGCGGGCGAAGACTACTTTAGTCAGGATAAGCTGTACTAGCTGTCCCCTTTCAAATTGGCCACCGTTGTTGGCTCCCTTCCCGCTCAATATTTGGGAAGAGGACTAGGGCCTATATAAGCAGAACTAGCCACCACAGTAGGATCATCTCATCAGATCTAGAGCCAATCCCTAGCCACACACCAAACACAAGAACACCTCAACCTCAGGAGGCAGTTCTTCCCCTTGTACTGTTCATCATCAGCCCAAGAGGCAATCCACCACCACCACACTGGAGTAGGGTATTACACCACAACGGTGGCCCGAACCAGTATAAATCTCGTGTCTTTTTGTGTTGCAATTCCGTCGAGTTCATCTGCGAGATCTTAGCAAGCTAGGGTGTGGATCGGTAGGAGGGAAAGAACTTCGCGCGCACCCCAGAGTTCGAACCTTAAGGGTTTTGCCGGAACCCGTGATCCGACAGGGGACGCTAGACATATTGGAGTGTTCTTTCCTAGCAACCTTTGAGGATTTTCTCCACGAGATGTTGAATGGATCTGGGATCCAATCTCGTTAAATAGACGTTGTCCCTCACGTGGTCGGGGTGTTATGTGCAAAAATACCCTGACCTCTCGCATTCGCTCGACACGTGGAAACTGAAGTTGTTGATACACAGAAGCCGAGGGGTACAACATTAAATGGAAGGCCGAGCACACTACTTAGAAGTCATCGGTGGAGGAACCCGCCTTGCAATGCCGAAGACAATCTATGCACCGAACACCTCGTCATTGAAGACTGGTTCGGGGGCTACTGAGGGAGTCCTGGACTAAGGGGTCCTCGGGCGTCCGGCCTGTTAGCCATGGGCCGGACTGATGGGCTGTGGAGATACGAAGAACGAAGACTGCACCCGTGTCCGGATGGGACTCTCCTTGGCGTGGAAGGCAAGCTTGGCGATCAAATATGTAGATTCCTTCCTTTGTAACCGACCTTCTGTAACCCTAGATCCTCCCGGTGTCTATATAAACCGGAGGACTTAGTTTGGAGGGGGCAGATTCATTACCATAGTCATACAGGCTAGGCTTTTAGGGTTTAGCCATTACGATCTCGTGGTAGATCAACTCTTGTAATACTCATATTCATCAGGATCAATCAAGCAGGAAGTAGGGTATTACCTCCATAGAGAGGGCCCGAACCTGGGTAAACATCGTGTCCCCTGTCTCCTCTTACCATCGACCTTAGACGCACAGTTCGGGACCCCCTACCCGAGATCCGCCGGTTTTGACATCGACAGCCACCATTTGACAGACCTGTGTGTAGAGAGTGGAATAGACTAGAGTAATAATTCCTCGGTAAAAATAAACCCAAGCAAGCAAAAAATTACTAGGATTAATAGCACCTGGTCATTTGTTGTAGCAATACGAAGAGACACATGTGGGTGCTTTTGGATTTGCACCTAGTAATAATACTAGTACCAGCACTAGCACGTGAGAAGTGCAAGAAAGACTATGATTAGCAAAAAGCAAAGACCGCCTTCATTGAATAACAAAGAAAAGAAAGAAGGATTGGGTCTTCCTGTATGTTGCCAAGCGATCTGAATTTAGTCAATGTCTGCTGTTCTAGCGTGATGCTGCGTGCGCGTGCTCGGCTGGAACACGGCCGCTCAGGATCTCCGATGATGTGCAGCACGTTCTCACAAGCTGGGTCTGTTTGATGGCCATGACTGCAGTAGATAGTTGTGAATAGCCGAAGTGATCCGTACGTGCTACACATAGTACTCAATCAGGTTAGTACTAGTAAAACTTTTGGTCTACGCCCTTTCTAGAAAAAGTAATAGAGGATCAGCTGCCGACTAGTGATCCAAAAGAATATGAAGAGTAAAAGAAATGAATCCTCCCTGATGTGTGACGCCACCGAGCTGAGTTCGGATGCGGCCATGTGCCCTGCTCCTCGACGATCTTTGTTCTTTAACTTTTTGCGTTGACCCACACAATGCTTTGCCAGGCGACAGGTACAACCGTCATCGTTAAAAAAATTTAATCCTTGTCTGACTGCGAACAAAGTAGCACAACTTGGCAGCCACGATTTGGAAAAAAGATGATTTACATAAAACAGATTTAATCCGAAAACTATCAGATTATATTGGTGGAATTTAAGCAGGCCAATTAGCAAGTAATAGAACTAGTACTAAAATCGATCTCAACCTCTCGTACAGGAGAAAGTACTAGTACAGAAAACGAGACCAAGTTAGATATACTTAGGTTGGGCAGCTTTACGTGGTGATGCATGCTTTGGAATCCGTGCATACGGGTACTTCTTTTGTGGCCTTGCACGGCGCTGCCGCCGGATACTTGTTCCTGGTCAGCCGCGGCTCCTCGCAAGGCTGGGATTGCAGCCCCAGACTGCCGCATGCATATGCGCACTTCGTGGGACCTCACATGGCGTACGGGAGTTGCATGTCTCCATGGGTTGGATGTGTTGCTGGTGGCCGCCGCACAACCCGATCCGCCGTACTGCCTAGCAGCGTACCCGCCTTTGGTAAAAAATTCTTGATCTACAAACAGAGTTGTATGACGCGGCTGCAACGATTTTGCAAAGAAGATAAGTTGAACAGATCTAGCTGAAAAAATATAAGCTGATCGTTGATCTAGACTTCCATCGAGCCATGGCGATCACCTAGCAGGCTCTCAATGAAAGCACCAATGTCAGTTCTATATCCAGCGTATCTCGTGGTAGGGGTCCTAAGCTAGGCGTCTTGGAGCGGTGGTAACATGGACATAGGATTTTACCCAGCTTTGGGCTCTCTCGAAGAGATAATACCCTACATGTTGCTTTTGATTGTTTTCATATGGGTGTAGTACAGAGTGCAAGTATCTACCACGAGATTGTAGTAATGAATATTAGATGATCTATTGACTAGCCTAGCCTCGGTTTATATAATGCACTGGAGGCCTAGGGTTTAGAGGAGTCCTTGTCCTGGGCGCCAAGTCTTGTGGAATCCTCCTTGTATGCGGCATGGGCTGCCCAAAGTGGCCTATGAGTGAACCGCCACGGGGGTCCTTGGCCCGATACACCTGTTTGGGAGACGAAGTGTTGAGTACCCCCTAGTCCAGGACACCGTCACATACCTTGACAAAGTTTTGAACGAGTTCAAAATGGATCAAGCAAAGAAAGGGTTCTTGCCTGTATTACAAGGTGTGAAGTTGACTCAGACTCAATGCCCGACCACTGCAGAAGATAGAGAGAAAATGAATGTCATTCCCTATGCTTCAGCCATAGGTTCTATCATGTATGCAATGTTGTGTACCAGACCTGATATGTGCCTTGCTATTAGTTTGGCAGGGAGGTACCAAAGTAATCCAGGAGTGGATCACTGGACAGCGGTCAAGAATATCCTGAAATATCTGAAAAGGACTAAGGATATGTTTCTCGTTTATGGAGGTGACAAAGAGCTCGTCGTAAATGGTTACGTCGATGCAAGCTTTGACACTGATCCGGATGACTCTAAGTCACAAACCGGATACGTATTTTTACTGAATGGTGGAGCTGTCAGTTGGTGCAGTTCCAAGCAAAGCGTCGTGGCAGGATCTACGTGTGAAGCGGAGTACATAGCTGCTTCGGAAGTAGCGAATGAAGAAGTTTGGATGAAGGAGTTCATATCCGATCTAGGTGTCATACCTAGTGCATCGGGTCCAATGAAAATCTTTTGTGACAATACTTGTGCAATTGCCTTGGCAAAGGAATCCAGATTTCACAAGAGAACCAAGCACATCAAGAGACGCTTCAATTCCATCCACGATCAAGTCAAGGAGGGAGACATAGAGATTTGCAAGATACATACGGATCTGAATGTTGCAGACCCGTTGACTAAGCCTCTCTCACAAGCAAGACATGATTAGCACCAAGACTCCATGGGTGTTAGAATCATTACAATGTAATCTAGATTATTGACTCTAGTGCAAGTGAGAGACTGAAGGAAATATGCCCTAGAGGCAATAATAAAGTTGTTATTTATATTTCCTTATGTCATGATAAATGTTTATTATTCATGCTAGAATTGTATTATCTGGAAACTTAGTACATGTGTGAATACATAGACAAACAGAGTGTCACTAGTATGCCTCTACTTGACTAGCTCGTTAATCAAAGATGGTTAAGTTTCCTAGCCATGGACGAAGAGTTGTCATTTGATAAATGGGATAACATCATTAGAGAATGATGTGATTGACTTGACCCATTTGTTATCTTAGCACGATGATCGTTTAGTTTGTTGCTATTGCTTTCTTCATAACTTATACATGTTCCTATGACTATGAGATTATGCAACTCCCGAATACCGGAGGAACACTTAGTGTTCTATCAAACGTCACAACATAACTGGGTGATTATAAAGATACTCTACAGGTGCCTCCGATGGTGTTTGTTGAGTTGGCATAGATCGAGATTAGGATTTTTCACTCCGAGTATCGGAGAGGTATCTCTGGGCCCTCTCGGTAATGCACATCACTATAAGCCTTGCAAGCATTGTGACTAATGAGTTAGTTGCAGGATGATGCATTACGGAACGAGTAAAGAGACTTGCCGATAACGCGATTGAACTAGGTATTGAGATACCGACGATCGAATCTCAGGCAAGTAACATACCGATGACAAAGGGAACTACGTATGTTGTTATGCGGTTTGACCGATAAAGATCTTCGTAGAATATGTGGGAGACAATATGAACATCCAGGTTCCGCTATTGGTTATTGACCGGAGACGTGTCTCGGTCATGTCTACATAGTTCTCGAACCCGTAGGGTCCGCACGCTTAACGTTCGGTGACGATCGGTATTATGAGTTTATGTGTTTTGATGTACCGAAGATAGTTCAGAGTCTCGGATATGATCACAGACATGAAGAGGAGTATCAAAATGGTTGAGACATAAAGATTGATATATTGGATGGCTATATTCGGACACCAGAAGTGTTCTGGGTGATTTCAGAGAAAACCGGAGTGCTGGAGGGTTACCGAACCCCCCCCCCCCCGAGGAACTAGTGGGCCTAGATGGGCCTTAGTGGAGAGAGAGAGGGGCCGCCAGGGCAGGCCGCGCGCCCCCTCCCCTTGAGTCCGAATTGGAAGGGGGGTGGCGCCCCGCTTTCCTTCCCCTCTCCCACTCCTTCCTTCCCCCTCCTAGTAGGACTAGGAAAGGAGGAATCCTACTCCTACTAGGAGGAGGATTCCTCCCCTCCTTGGCGCGCCCTAGGGCCGGCCGGCCTCCCCCCTTGCTCCTTTATATACGGGGGCAGGGGCACCCTAGAACACACAACAGACAACTGTCTTAGGCGTGTGCGGTGCCCCCCTCCACCATAATCCACCTCGGTCACATCATCGTAGTGCTTAGGCGAAGCCCTGCGCCGGTAACTTCGTCATCACCGTCATCACGCCATCGTGCTGATGAAGCTCTCCCTCGACACTCAGCTGGATCGAGAGTTCGTGCGACGTCACCGAGCCGAACGTGTGCAGATCGCGGAGGTGCCGTACTTTCGGTACTAGGATTCGTCGGATCGTGAAGACGTACGACTACATCAACCGCGTTGTCATAACGCTTCCACTTACGGTCTACGAGGGTACGTGGACTACACTCTGCCCTCTCGTTGCTATGCATCACCATGATAGATCTTGCGTGTGCATAGGAAAATTTCGAAATTACTGCGTTCCCCAACAATTTTTTGAAGTGCCACTTATAATGAGACACATCTAACTTGGTAGAGTGATTTTGGTTGGATCTTTCATATGGTGTCTAGATTGCATTGCTTCTAATTTGTTGAAATGCCTTCTGCTTAGCGTTTTTCTACATATTCCATCCTCCTACAATGTGGTTGCCATACGTAAAAGTTGTGTTCGTCAGTATCATGCATCAACGAATTTGGAAGTACGAATTTCATTCCTTTTTCTTGTGTGTTTACTTGACAAGGAAAAATCTAAAAGGACGAAGGCACGGAATGATGGTGGTCCTCTGGAGCAACCGAAACAGATGATCTCTGCAGATTCTCCTGCTACTCCTACTGCAGTGCAAGTTCCAAGTCTCATCTCCCCTACTCCACAACCCCAGGTGCTTGCTCTAACATGGCAGTGTGATATCTGGTTGCATGTTGCATATGGTGCCTAGCTTGTATTGCTCCTAATTTGTTAAATTGCATCTCCTTAGCTTACACATTATACATGTGAATATGACACACCTACAGAAAAATAGGCACATCTAGAATACCAAATGCACATCATTGGATACATAATGAGTTGTATTTTCACATTGTACATGTTTGGTATTGTAGATGTAGACAGTTTTCTCTATACACTTGGTCAAAGTTCACAAAGTTTGACTTTCAGAAAAATCTATAGGCACTACATTGTGGAACGGAGGGAGTATTGCTTCTAATTTGGTCAAATACATTTGTTAGGCCACCCGTTTAATTTGGCAGAGTGATATTGGTTTCATCTTTCATATGCTTTCTAGCTTGCATTGCTTCTAACTAGTTCAAACACCTTGTGCTTAGTTTACACTTTATACATCATACATGTCAATATGTCATGCCGTCTCTGTTTTTCATACATATTCCATCCTCCTATCATGCGTCTGTCTTACATGAAAGTAGTGCTCGTCAGTATCATGCATCAATGAGTTCTGAAAAGCAAATTTTATTCCTTTTTCTTGTGGGTTTGACTTGACAAGGCAAAATCAAAAAAGAGGAAGGAAAAGAGTAAGGAAGGCGATGATGGTGGTCCTCTGCAGCAACATAAACGGAGCATCTGTACGGATTCTCCTTGTATTGCTAGTGCATTACAAGTTCCAAGTCTCCGCTCCCCTACTCCTCCATCCAAGGTGCTTGCTCTAACTTGGAAGTGTGATATATGGTTGCATGTTGCATATGGTGTCTAGCTTGTATTGCTCCTAATTAGTGTAAACTGCATCTACTTAGCTTGCACATGATACGTGTGAATATGACACGCTTTCCTGTTTTTGGTACATACTATATCTGTCTATCACACCATGTTCTTACATGAAACTACTCTTCTTGTGTATCCTGCGTCAGTCACATATGATGGGACACCTTTAAGTTGGCAGTGTGATATTCGTTTGCGTCTTGAATATGACTTCTAGCATGTAGTGCTTCTAGTTTGATGAACGCCAGCTATGACGAGACAGTTTTAACTTGGCATAGTGATATTCATTGCACCTTCCATATGGTGTCTAGCTTATAGTGCTTCTAATTTGATGAAGTGCCTTCTGCTTAGTTACCACATCATAGGTGTGAATATGTCAAGCCGTCCAGTTTTTCATACATATTCCATCCTCGTATCATGACTTTGCCTTTCATCAGAGTAGTGTTCATCAGTATCATGCATGAATTAGTTCTGAAGAGCGAATTTTATTCCTTTTTCTTGTCGGTTTGACGTCACAATGCAAAATCAATAAAGCGGAACAAAATTGGTAAGGCATTGGATGATGGTGGTCCTTCCGAGCAACTGAAATGGGGGGTCTCTACAGATTCTGCTCCGCCATCCTCCTATCATGCTCATGATCAAGTTGCTTAAAATTCATGATATCGTTTCTAAGAGAGATAATCTTAGCAGGAGGAAAATACTTAGAGATAAAAGCATCTTTGCACTTATTCCATGAATCAATACTATTTTTAGGCAAAGAAGAGAACCAAGTTTTAGCATGATCTCTAAGCGAAAACGGAAATAGCTTCAATTTAACAATATCATTATCCACATCTTTCTTCTTTTGCATATCACATAAATCAACGAAGTTGTTTAGATGGGTAGCGGCATCTTCACTAGGAAGGCCAGAAAATTGATCTTTCATGACAAGATTCAATAGAGCAGCATTAATTTCACAAGATTTAGCATCGGTAATAGGAGCAATCGGAGTGCTAATAAAATCATTATTGTTGGTATTGGAAAAGTCACACAATTTAGTATTATCTTAAGCCATCATGAGAAACAATCAATCCAACACACAAGCATAGAAGAAGCAAGCGGAAAGAAGCGGAAGAAAGAGGGCGAATAAAACGGCAAAGGTGAAGTGGGTGAGAGGAAAACGAGAGGCAATTGGCAAATAATGTAATGCGAGGGGTAAGAGTTTGTGATGGGTACTTGGTATGTCTTGACTTGTGCGTATATCTCCCCGGCAACGGCGCCAGAAATCCTTCTTGCTACCTCTTGAGCATGCGTTAGTTTTCCCTTGAAGAGGAAAGGGTGATGCAGCAAAGTAGCGTAAGTATTTCCCTCAGTTTTTGAGAACCAAGGTATCAATCCAGTAGGAGACTACATGCAAATCGCCTAGTACCTGCACAAACAATCAAGAACCTTGCAACCAAGGCGATAAAGGGGTTGTCAATCCCTTCACGGCCACTTGCAAAAGTGAGATCTGATAAAGATAATAAGATAAATATTTTTGGTATTTTTGTTGTATAGATTGGAAAGTAAAGATTGCAAAATAAACGGCGATAGAAATTGGCAAGTTGATGATAAACTAATATGATGTAAAATAGACCCGGGGGGCATAGGTTTCACTAGTGGCTTCTCTCAAGATAGCATATATTACGGTGGGTGAACAAATTACTGCCGAGCAATTGATAGAAAAGTGCATAATTATGATGATATCTAAGGCAACGATCATGAATATAGGCATCACTTCCGTGTCAAGTAGACCGAAACGATTCTGCATCTATTACTATTACTCCACACATCGACCGCTATCCAGCATGCATCGAGAGTATTAAGTTCATAAGAATGGAGTAACGCATTAGGCAAGATGACATGATGTAGAGGGATAAACTCAAGCAATATGATATAAACCCCATCTTTTTATCCTCGATGGCAACAATACAATACGTGTCGGTTCCCTTTCTGTCACTGGGATCGAGCACCGCAAGATTGAACCCAAAGCTAAGCACTTCTCCCATTGCAAGAAAGATCAATCTAGTAGGCCAAACTAATATAAAAAGGTATATTAAAGCCCATTAAACATCTAAAACAGATAATATAATGGCATGGATCAATCAAAAATTATAGATACGTTGGAGACGTATCAAGCATCCCCAAGCTTACTTCCTGCTCGTCCTTGTGTAGGTAAACGATAAAACCGAATTTTTTATGTGGAATGCTACCTAACATAATTTTCAATGTAATTCTCTTTATTGTGTCATGAATGTTTAGATCCAAAAGATTCTAGACAAAGTTTTAATATTGACATAAAAATAGTAATACTTCAAGCATGCTAACCAAGCAATTATGTCTTATCAAAATAACATAGCCAAAGAAAGCTTATCCCTACAAAATCATATAGTTTGGTCATGCTTCATTTTTGTCACACAAAATGCTCCCATCATGCACAACCCTGATGACAAGCCAAGCAATTGTTTCATACTTAGCTTTTTCAAACTCTTTCAACTTTTACGCAATATATGAGCGCAAGCCATGGACATAGCACAATGGGTGGAATAGCATATGATGATGGGGGTTATGTGAGAAGGCAAAAAAGGAGAAAGTCTCCCATTGACGCGGCTAATCAACGGGCTATGGAGATGCCCATCAATTGATGTCAATGTGAGGAGTAGGGACTGCCATGCAACGGATGCACTAGAGCTATAAATATATGAAAGCTCATCAAAAGAAACTAAGTGGATGTGCATCCAACTTGCTTGCTCATTAAGACCTAGGGCATTTTGAGGAAGCCCATCATTGGAATATACAAGCCAAGTTCTATAATGAAAAATTCCCACTAGTATATGAAAGTGACAAAATAAGAAACTCTCTATCATGAAGATCACGGTACTATTTTGAAGCACGAGTGTGGAAAAAGGATAGTAACATTGTCCCTTCTCTCTTTTTCTCTCATTTTTATTGTTTGTGCTTCTTTGGCCTCTTTTTTTTCGTCCGGAGTCTCATCCCGACTTGTGGGGGAATCATAGTCTCCATCATCCTTTCCTCACATGAGACAATGCTCTAGTAATGAAAATCATCACACTTCTATTTATTTACAACTCAAGAATTACAATTTGATACTTAGAACAAAATATGACTCTATGTGAATGCCTCCGGTGGTGTACCGGGATATGCAATGAATCAAGAGCGACATGTATGAAAGAATTATGAAGGTGGCTTTGCCACAAATACGATGTCAACTACATGATCATGCAAAGCAATATGACAATGATGGAGCGTGTCATAATAAAAGGAACGGTGGAAAGTTGCATGGCAATATATCTCGGAATGGCTATGGAAATGCCATAATAGGTAGGTATGGTGGCTGTTTTGAGGAAGATATAAGGAGGCTTATGTGTGATAGAGCATATCATATCACAGGGTTTTGATGCACCGGTGAAGTTTGCACCAACTATCGGGGTGAGAAAGGGCAATGCACGGTACCGAAGAGGCTAGCAATGATGGAAGGGTGAGAGTGCGTATAATCCATGGACTCAACATTAGTCATAAAGAACTCGCATACTTATTGCAAAAATCTACAAGTCATCAAAACTAAGCACTAAGCGCATGCTCCTAGAGGGATAGATTGGTAGGAAAAGACCATCGCTCGTCCTCGACCACCACTCATAAGGAAAGCAATCAAAGAACACCCCATGCTTCAAATTTGTCACACAATGTTTACCATACGTGCATGCTATGGGACTTGCAATCCTCAACACAAGTATTTCTCAATTCCACAATTACCCAACTAACATGACTCTAACATTACCACCTTTATATCTCGAAACAACTATCAAGTATCAAACTTATCATAGTATTCAATGCACTCTATATAAAAGTTTTTATTATACTGTAACATCCCAAATTTTCAATTTGGTATGTTATACATAGATCATCATTGCATATCATGTTTTATTGCATTTGTACAAATCCTCGATAAATCCTAAGCAACTCAAGGACCCTCGGAGAGAGTTGGGGATTTTCTTGAATTTTCATATTTGATTTTCATCAAATAATAAGACGAGGATTTTGGTTTTAATTATTTTCTCTCCGGAAAAATATTTCATCTCAAAAATAAATGAGAGGAGAAAATATGACTTCTCCAAAACAATTGAAATACTGGAGGAAAAATATTAAAATCATTTATTGGAATTTATTTGGATTTTATTTGCAATTTTTATTGCATTAAAAATATTGCATGTTTTCAAAATATTTATTTTATGTTAAAACAATGTTCACCCTATTCTAGATTTTCTAACTAGATGGGGAAAATTTATTTTATATTTTTCTGACTTTTATTTATTTTTCTGTGAATTATTTTCCGTGGAACTTTAAAAAAAAAAAAAAAAACTACGCGCGCGCCCGCCGGGCCGAGCCCAGCCGCGCCAGGCCGCCGACCCACCCCGCGCCCTCTCCTCCTCGCACACGGCACGCGCCGCCGCCGCCGTGTCCATGGCGGACACGGGAGTCCGTGCTGCCGCCGCCGGAGCTTGCCCCTCCTCCAAGCTGCTCCCCCCCCTTTATAAACCCCCGCACCCCCCCCCCTCTCTCCCTCACCTCGCCCGCCGCCGCCGCACTTGCCGTCGCCGCCGCCCGCACTCGGAGCCGCCGCCGCCGCCGTTTGCCGCCGCCGGAGCCGCCCCCTCGCCCTACCCCGAGCCCCGCACCCTGCCGCACCCCGCGCCCTCGCCGGAGCCCCGCCGGAGCCGCCCCCGACGAGGTACTGCCTCGCCACGTTCGTCGCCGGTTTTTGTTTTAAAAAAAAACCATTCGTTTTAAAAAAAACCATAGATCGGTTTTTTTTCGGTTTTGTTATTTTGCGAGCGTTCACCGAACCGTTCGTTTTACCGAACACGTTCGTCGGTTTTTCTCTGTTAACGAACGTCCGTTCTTTAACCGTTCGTCCGTTTTTCTTTTTCGTCGGATTTTTCTGCGATTATCTCAGATTCGATTTCTGATCGAATCTTCGTTTCTGTGTAACTTCTCGCTCGTTTATCGGAATCAGGCGATTCAAGCGCCTAGAGTTTCGTCTCGAAATTCTCTTTCCGTTTAACCTACTCAAACAAGTTTTTGCTACAGTAAAATTTGACCTAGATCCAGATTAGTAAACGAAGCTTCTTTCTTTCGCAGTTTGACTTTTGTTGCTTCTTTCGAGTTGATTCTTTTTGCAAACCGGAGTTCTTAAGTTGAACTTTCTGGTTGGATCTTTCATTCGAATTTTACCTGTGCATTAGATGAGTACTGATTGTATGCTTGTTTGTTTGCGATAGAGTACCCGGAGTGTGCCGCTTGTTACTTCGACTCGTTAGGTTTTGCGGATCATCAGCAAGGCAAGTAACACTTTGATCATATACCTTCCATACCCAGTTTTATTGCATTAGATCTATTCCTCAAACATTGCATGATTAGGATCTATTTAAATTGTGGGTACTGGGAAGTAGTTGAGGTAGTACCTATTACCTGTTTTCCATTCAAACCCTTGGGAGTTACTTCTACGTTGCTATTATTATTGCATGCTATGCTCGTAGACGTGGATTGGGTTTGAGAGATATTCATGACAGATGTGAGATGTTTAATAATGGTTCAACTTAAGGTGGCAACTAAAACTCACATCTGGGTGGATTGAGGCACCTGGAGAACCCAGTGTTGTCTGATTTTATAAGGTCCGCCACCCAGGCTCAAAGGGATCATAAGATTGTTCATGCTAGAAACTTCCGTGTGCAGCCACAAGCTATTATGGGCTCTAGCATAGTTGAGTAGGTTACAAGATCTCTTGAAGAGGTGGGCTAGCAGATGTAGGGGAAAGTAGGTGTACCGGTCCATCCAGAGTAAAGAGTGATTGTTTCTGAAAGTCTGTGTCTCGGTCATCCGTTTCTCAAACACCATGTAGTGCGAGAAGTAAAACGGAGGCGATCGAGTCTTGTGGGGAAAAGTGCACAAACCTCTGTAGAGTGTACAAACTAATCATGGTTAGCCGTGTCCCCGGTTATGGACAACTTGAGTATCTAGTACCTGGATTATCATTTGAATCTCATCACCATATTACTTTTAATTAATTTTGTTGGGTTAATGATGACACTTAATTGGGATTGAGTTGGAGGTACCTTCTCAATGTTTCACAACCACCCTGATAGTTAAATAAAATTTATTCCTTTGTAGTAGGGAAAAATTGGCTTTTCGCAAAACTTTAACCATAGAGCTTTCCACCAGCCATATATGCATGTAGTATAGCATTATTATTGTTCATTATTCTCTATGTGTTACATTGCCAGCATATTCTATGTGCTGACCCGTTTTCGGGCTGCAACGTTTCATGTTGCAGACTTTTCAGACGACGAGTAAGGTGCCTTAGGTCGTGGTCTTATACTCAGTGATGCCGCTGGAGTTGATGGACTCACTTATCTTCCAAGTCTTCCGCTGTTATCGTATTAGATGGCCTTAAGCCATATTTATCATACTTAATCTCTTCGGAGATATTCGATGTAATAAGTGTGTGATTGCTACTCTGTTATAAATCCTCCATTTGTACTGTGCGTGTCAGCATTACTGATCCAGGGATGACACTGGTGCACAGCAGCACAGACCATTTGAGGTCTGGTCGCTACAAAGTTGGTATCAGAGCACACGCTGACTGTAGGACACGACCACTAAGCTTAAGCCCTGGAAAGCTTCTCTCTTCTCATTTCTGACCCCTCTCCACTTTCTAATCTTTTAGGAATGGCGGATGCAAGGAGCAAGTTCATGCAACCAGATGAAGACACGCCGTTTGGTCGACACTTGAAGGAAGTCACCAAGTACTTGAACATAGGAATACCAAGCATCACCGGAACCTACAACGCCACATTACCCGAAGAGGAGAGCTGGAAGATTCAAGTTCACATTCCAGGAAGGACGTTTGTGCCAGTTACTGAACCCATAAGATTGGTTTTCGAAGCACCAACCTGGAGTTTAGGGAAGAGCATGGCCGCACACATCGCCATGGGACGCATTGGAGAAGTCTACCACCAGGAGCTTAAGGATACAATTTACCAAATTTGTGGACGCCGAGACGCGCAATGGGAGATGATCAGAACCAAGAAGGATGGATCAATTGCAGCTTTCATCCAGGAGCAAAACCAACATATTCGTCGCCAGGAGAACCAGATGTGCACGGACAAGGAAGAACTGAAGAAGGCATTAACCAAGATCAAGGAGCTCCAAGAAGAACTCAAGGCTACACGCGAGGATTATTTGGAGGAAATCAACGCACTAGTAGGGAAGAATGACGACCTGGAGAAGAAGATTGGAGTATTCATGGGAAATCCAGTGCCAAAAGCAGAAGTCGACGAATGCACTTGTCCGGATAACTACATCATCATCGACGACACCGACTCGGAACCAAGTGAAGATGACTTGTTGATGAAGCTGGAGCAGACATCATGGAGTCTTCAACGGATCAGAATTTCTAGTAGACCACCATATCAGTAGTAGTTTTCCCCCCATTCAATAGTATAGTTCAAGCACTTTGTAACGCTAGTTAGATCGATTGTTTTGTCTTGTTTGAATTGATTGAGTGATATTGATTGTATTTGTCTCATGAGCATATGGGTAGTGTTTTCTCTCTAGACCTCATTCTATTCTTAACTCTCATCTTTTCTAAACCTATCAGATGCCTCCGAGACGCGACACCGGATTTGTTTTCCTGCCAGAGATCACCCAGTTGATTCAGCAACAGAATGCCCTGATGCAAGTGTTAGTGCAGAACCAAGGCAACAACAACAACAACCCACCACCACCACCTGTTGATCAGTTAGCCCGTTTCTTAAGGCTAAACCCGCCGGTGTTTTCCAGTAGCACCGAGCCGATTGTAGCAGATGATTGGCTCCGCAAAGTTGGAAGGGAGTTGACCACTGCAGGATGCACAGATGCGGAAAGAGTGCGTTTTGCCGCACATCAGCTTGATGGACCCGCAGCATCATGGTGGGAGAATTATACAGCCATGCACCCTATTGACACTGTCACATGGGACCAGTTTCAGCAAGCTTTCCGTACAGCTCATGTTTCAGAAGGAGTTATGGCTATGAAGAAGCGTGAGTTTCGCAACCTACGCCAAGGAGGACGCACCGTAGGCCAGTATGTGGAGGATTTCAGTAAGTTAGCACGTTATGCACCAGATGACGTTGCTACAGATGCTGCCAAGCAGGAGAAATTTTTGGAAGGACTGAATGATGAACTGAGTATGCAGTTGATGGTAGCAACCTTCAACAACTACCAGGAGCTGGTAGATAGAGCTCTCATGATTGAAGGGAAGCAACAGCAGATTGAAAACCGTAAGAGGAAGTATGGACAAGGGAAGTACAATTCTGGAGCTCAGCAGAAGCCACGATTTACCCCGAAGCCGGGAGGACAGTTTCAGCATACCCATGGAGGAGGTAGTTCGCACAACCATAATGGCTCCAAGAATGGTAATGGGAATGGAGGAGGCAACGGACAGAACCGCACCAACCCATCTACCCCAACCAAGAGGGATCTAAGTCACATTACTTGTTTCAAGTGCCAGAAGACTGGACATTATGCAACTGATTGTCCTGAAGCCCAAAATGGAAATGGCAATGGAAGCTCTGGGAAGAAGCCGAACCCGTTCAACAAAGGACATGTGAACCACGTGAGCGTGGAGGAGGTTGAAGCTCAGCCTGATGCAGTAATAGGTAAGTTTTTGGTTAAGTCATTTACTGCAACCGTTCTTTTCGATACTGGTGCATCGCATTCATACATATCAAGGGGATTCGTGAATAAGTTTAAGATGTCCACCCAAGTTCTCAAAACCCCTATGTTAGTAACCTCGCCAGGAGCAGAGTATATGGCAACCCAAGGATGTTTTCAGATACCATTGGCCATTGGAAGGCATGTTTTCCCCTCAGACCTCATTGTTTTGGAATCGCAAGGTTTGGATGTGATTTTGGGAATGGATTGGCTATCGTTGTATGGAGGAAACATCGATTGTGCCAGCAAGACGATTTTGCTTACCACCCCGGAAGGAAAAAGGATCAAGTATGTATCCCGGCATATGCCGAAGAGGACTCAAGTAAATTCCTTATCAGGAGTTGTACAGGAGGAAGTACCAGTGGTGAAGGATTATCCGGATGTATTTCCAGAAGAGTTGCCAGGCATGCCACCAGATAGAGACATTGAGTTCTTGATTGAACTTTTGCCAGGCACAGGGCCAATATCTAAGAGACCGTACAGGATGCCCGCAAAGGATTTGGAGGAAATTAAGAAGCAGATCAAGGAGTTACTGGATAAAGGCTATATTCGCCCAAGTTCGTCACCTTGGGGATCACCAGTACTTCTAGTGGAGAAGAAAGATGGATCGCTGAGGATGGTTGTTGATTACCGAGGATTGAATGAAGTGACCATCAAAAACAAGTACCCACTGCCGATGATCAATGATTTGTTTGACCGCCTACAAGGAGCTAAAGTATTTTCCAAGATCGATCTACGATCAGGATACCATCAGTTAAAGATTCGAGAGCAGGATATACCCAAGACGGCTTTTACCACCAGATATGGATTGTATGAGTATACCGTTATGTCATTTGGTCTGACTAACGCACCTGCCTATTTCATGAACCTGATGAACAAAGTGTTTATGGAGTTTTTGGATAAGTTCGTCGTGGTGTTCATTGATGATATTTTAATCTTTTCCAAAGACGAGGAAGAGCATGAGGAGCATTTACGATTGGTACTTGAGAAGCTCCGAGAACATCAGTTATATGCCAAGTTCAGCAAGTGTGAATTTTGGCTGAAGGAAGTTAGATTCCTTGGACATGTTATTTCTAGAGAAGGAATAGCAGTAGACCCTGCCAAGGTTGACACAGTGACAAGTTGGGAATCACCCACGACAGTTGGAGAAATCCGGAGTTTTCTTGGACTTGCAGGATACTACCGGAGATTCATCGAGAATTTCTCGAAGATTGCTAAGCCCATGACTGAGCTATTGAAGAAGGACACCAAATTCAATTGGACTGAGGAGTGTGAAGCTAGTTTCCAGGAGTTGAAGAAACGATTGGTTACCTCACCAGTGTTGATTCTGCTAGATCAACGCAAGGACTATGAAGTTTATTGCGACGCTTCTCGTCGAGGACTTGGAGCAGTGCTTATGCAGGAAGGAAGAGTTGTGTCATATGCTTCACGACAACTTAAACCCCATGAGAAGAATTATGCTACGCATGATTTGGAATTAGCAGCCGTGGTGCATGCATTGAAGACATGGAGACATTTTCTCATCGGAAACCATTGTGAGGTGTACACGGATCACAAGAGTTTGAAGTATATTTTCACGCAGAAGGAGTTAAATCTCAGACAGAGGAGATGGTTGGAGCTCATTAAAGATTATGATATGAGATTGCATTATCACCCTGGAAAGGCTAACGTAGTAGCAGACGCGTTGAGCCGCAAGAGTCATGTCAACACCCTCATGACAGGAGAGTTACCTCAGGAGTTAGCCGAGGACCTTCGCGAGCTATGTTTGGAGATAGTCCCAAGAGGCTATTTAGCGACATTGGAGATTCAGTCTACCTTGATGGAAAGGATCAGAGAAGCTCAGAAGACAGACAAGGAGATTGAAGAGATAAAGGAGAAGATGAGCAAAGGAAAAGCCAAGGGATTTCGTGAGGATGAGCACGATACCTTATGGTTTGAGGACCGCGTATATGTGCCAAATGATCCGGAGATCAGGAAGTTGATTTTGCAAGAAGCCCATGATTCACCGTACTCGATTCACCCAGGGAATACCAAGATGTATTTGGATTTGAAGAATACTTTCTGGTGGACCGGAATGAAGAAGGATATTGCGGAATATGTAGCAGTTTGTGATGTATGTCAGAGAGTGAAGGCAGAGCATCAGAAGCCAGCAGGATTGCTACAACCATTGCCGATACCCGAATGGAAGTGGGATAAAATAGGCATGGATTTTATCACAGGATTACCCAGGACTCGTTCAGGCTATGACTCGATATGGGTTGTAGTCGACCGTTTGACGAAAGTGGCTCATTTCATTCCAGTGAAGACCACTTACACCAGTGCTAAGTTGGCAAAGATATACATGACCAGGATCGTATGTTTGCATGGAGTTCCGAGGACCATTGTATCAGACAGAGGAACCCAATTTACCTCGAAGTTTTGGAAGCAGTTACATGAAACATTGGGAACCAGGCTGGAATTTAGTACAGCTTTTCACCCGCAGACAGATGGACAGACCGAGAGAGTCAACCAGATTTTGGAGGACATGTTGAGAGCATGTGCACTAGATTATGGATCTAGTTGGGACGACAATTTGCCATATGCGGAGTTTTCTTATAACAACAGTTATCAAACCAGTTTGAAGATGGCCCCTTTCGAAGCCTTGTACGGAAGGAGGTGTAGAACACCGTTGTTATGGGACGAAGTTGGAGACCGTCAGTTGTTTGGACCAGATTTGATTAAGGAGTCTGAACAGAAAGTGAGGTTGATTCGCGATAGGCTCAAGGTAGCCCAGTCCAGGCAGAAGAGTTATGCTGATTCTAAACGAAAAGGAGACAGTTCACGAAGTCGGAGACCGAGTGTATCTTCGAGTATCACCACTTCGAGGAGTGAAGCGCTTTGGAGTTAAGGGAAAGTTAGCGCCCCGTTTTATCGGACCATACAGAGTGTTGGAACGTATGGGAGAGGTTGCCTTACAAGCTGGAATTGCCCGAAGGATTGTCTGGAGTTCATGATGTATTTCACGTTTCCCAGTTGAAGAAGTGCCACGCAGAGATGGCTGAGATACCACTGAGAGATACTGTGCCACTGGAAGCGATTCAGCTGGAAAGTGATTTGACCTATGAGGAGAAACCAGTTAAGATTCTTGAGTATGCCAGCCGAGTTACCCGCAGCAAGGTTATCAAGTTTTGCAAAGTCCAGTGGAGTCACCACACGGAAGATGAAGCCACCTGGGAGCGAGAGGAAGATCTACGGAAGGACCACTCCCACCTGTTTTCTAGCCAACCCGAATCTCGAGGGCGAGATTCATCTTAAGGGGGGTAGGTTTGTAACATCCCAAATTTTCAATTTGGTATGTTATACATAGATCATCATTGCATATCATGTTTTATTGCATTTTGACAAATCCTCGATAAATCCTAAGCAACTCAAGGACCCTCGGAGAGAGTTGGGGATTTTCTCGAATTTTCATATTTGATTTTCATCAAATAATAAGACGAGGATTTTGGTTTTAATTATTTTCTCTCCGGAAAAATATTTCATCTTAAAAATAAATGAGAGGAGAAAATATGACTTCTCCAAAACAATTGAAATACTGGAGGAAAAATGTTAAAATCATTTATTGGAATTTATTTGGATTTTATTTGCAATTTTTATTGCATTAAAAATATTGCATGTTTTCAAAATATTTATTTTGTGTTAAAAAATGTTCACCCTATTCTAGATTTTCTAACTAGACGGGGAAAATTTATTTTATATTTTTCTGACTTTTATTTATTTTTCTGTGAATTATTTTCCACGGAACATTTAAAAAAAAACTACGCGCGCGCCCGCCGGGCCGAGCCCAGCCGCGCCAGGCCGCCGGCCCACCCCGCGCCCTCTCCTCCTCGCGCACGGCAGCGCCGCCGCCGCCGTGTCCATGGCGACACAGGAGTCTGTGCTGCCGCCGCCGGAGCTTGCCCCTCCTCCAACCTGCTCCCCCCCCCTTTATAAACCCCCGCACCCCCCTCTCTCCCTCACCTCGCCCGCCGCCGCCGCACTTGCCTCCACCGCCGCCGCCGCCGTTTGCCGCCGCCGGAGCCGCCCCCTTGCCCTACCCGAGCCCCGCACCCCGCCGCCACCCCGCGCCCTCGCCGGAGCCCCGCCGGAGCCGCCCCCGACGAGGTACTGCCTCGCCTCGTTCGTCGCCGGTTTTTGTTTTAAAAAAAACCATTCGTTTAAAAAAAACCTAGATCGGTTTTTTTCGGTTTTGTTATTTTGCGAGCGTTCACCGAACCGTTCGTTTTACCGAACACGTTCGTCGGTTTTTCTCTGTTAACGAACGTCCGTTCTTTAACCGTTCGTCCGTTTTTCTTTTTCGCGGATTTTTTCTGCGATTATCTCAGATTCGATTTCTGATGGAATCTTCGTTTCTGTTTAACTTCTCGCTCGTTTATCGGAATCAGGCGATTCAAGCGCCTAGAGTTTCGTCTCGAAATTCTCTTTCCGTTTAACCTACTCAAACAAGTTTTTGCTACAGTAAAATTTGACCTAGATCCAGATTAGTAAACGAAGCTTCTTTCTTTCGCAGTTTGACTTTCGTTGCTTCTTTCGAGTTGATTCTTTTTGCAAACCGGAGTTCTTAAGTTGAACTTTCTGGTTGGATCTTTCATTCGAGTTTTACCTGTGCATTAGATGAGTACTGATTGTATGCTTGTTTGTTTGCGATAGAGTACCCGGAGTGTGCCGCTTGTTACTTCGAATCGCTAGGTTTTGCGGATCATCAGCAAGGCAAGTAACACTTTGATCATACCTTTCCATACCCAGTTTTATTGCATTAGATCTATTCCTCAAACATTGCATGATTAGGATCTATTAAATTGTGGGTATTGGGAAGTAGTTGAGGTAGTACCTATTACCTGTTTTCTATTCAAACCCTTGGGAGTTACTTCTACGTTGCTATTATTATTGCCATGCTATGCTCGTAGACGTGGATTGGGTTTGAGAGATATTCATGACAGATGTGAGATGTTTATTAATGGTTCAACTTAAGGTGGCAACTAAAACTCACATCTGGGTGGATTGAGGCACCTGGAGAACCCAGTGTTGTCTGATTTTATAAGGTCCGCCACCCAGGCTCAAAGGGATCATAAGATTGTTCATGCTAGAAACTTCCGTGTGCAGCCACAAGCTATTATGGGCTCTAGCATAGTTGAGTAGGTTACAAGATCTCTTGAAGAGGTGGGCTAGCAGATGTAGGGGAAAGTAGGTGTACCGGTCCATCCAGAGTAAAGAGTGATTGTTTCTGAAAGACTGTGTCTCGGTCATCCGTTTCTCAAACATCATGTAGTGCGAGAATAAAACGGAGGCGATCGAGTCTTGTGGGGAAAAGTGCGCAAACCTCTGCAGAGTGTACAAACTAATCATGGTTAGCCGTGTCCCCGGTTATGGACAACTTGAGTATCTAGTACCTGGATTATCATTTGAATCTCATCACCATGTTACTTTTAATTAATTTTGTTGGGTTAATGATGACACTTAATTGGGATTGAGTTGGAGGTACCTTCTCAATGTTTAACAACCACCATGATAGTTAAATAAAATTTATTCCTTTGTAGTAGGGAAAAATTGGCTTTTCGCAAAACTTAACCATAGAGCTTTCCACCAGCCATATATGCATGTAGTATAGCATTATTATTGTTCATTATTCTCTATGTGTTACATTGCCAGCATATTCTATGTGCTGGCCCGTTTTCGGGCTGCAACGTTTCATGTTGCAGACTTTTCAGACGACGAGTAAGGTGCCTTAGGTCGTGGTCTTATACTCAGTGATGCCGCTGGAGTTGATGGACTCACTTATCTTCCAAGTCTTCCGCTGTTATCGTATTAGATGGCCTTAAGCCATATTATCATACTTAATCTCTTCGGAGATATTTGATGTAATAAGTGTGTGATTGCTACTCTGTTATAAATCCTCCATTTGTACTGTGCGTGTCAGCATTACTGATCCAGGGATGACACTGGTGCACAGCAGCACAGACCATTTGAGGTCTGGTCGCTACATATACCCATCTTGGATGCCTATCATATGGACAAAATTTATAGCCAAAACAATTTACCATGATGTTCTAAAAGACTCTCAAAATAATATAAGTGAAGCATGAGAGATCAATAATTTCTATAAAATAAAACCACCACCGTGCTCTAAAAAGGTATAAGTGAAGCACTAGAGCAAAATTATCTAGCTCAAAAGATATAGGTGAAGCACATAGAGTATTCTAATAAATTCCGATTCATGTGTGTCTCTCACAAAAGATGTGTACAGCAAGGATGATTGTGGTAAACTAAAAATCAAAGACTCAAATCATACAAGACACTCCAAGCAAAACACATATCCTGTGGTGAATAAAAATATAGCCTCAAGTAAAGTTACCGATAGACGAAGACGAAAGAGGGGATGCCTTCCGGGGCATCCCCAAGCTTAGGCTTTTGGTTGTCCTTGAATTTTACCTTGGGGTGCCTTGGGCATCCCCAAGCTTCGGCTCTTGCCACTCCTTGTTCCATAATCCATCAAATCTTTACCCAAAAACTTGAAAACTTCACAACACAAAACTCAAACAGAAAATCTCATGAGCTCCGTTAGTATAAGAAAACAAACCACCACCTTAAGGTACTGTAATGAACTCATTCTTTCTTTATATTGGTGTTAAACCTATTTTATTCCAACTTCTCTATGGTTCATACCCCCCCCCCCGATACTAGCCATAGATTCATTAAAATAAGCAAACAACACACGAAAAACAGAATCTGTCAAAAAACCGAACAGTCTGTAGCAATCTGATTTGTTCGAATACTTATGAAACTCCAAAAATTCTGAAAAACTAGGACAACCTGGATAATTTGTATATTGATCTACTGCAAAAATAATTGGTATTTTATCACGTTCTGGTGAATTTTAACAATTATATTCGTGAGCGTAAAGTTTCTGTCTTTTTCAGCAAGATCAAACAACTATCACCCAAGAAGATCCTATTGGTTCTATTTGGCACTAACACTAATTAAAACATAAAAACACATCTAAACATAGGCTGGATGAATTATTTATTACTAATCAGGAACAAAAAGCAAGGAACAAAAATATAATTGGGTTGCCTCCCAACAAGCGCTATCGTTTAACGCCCCTAGCTAGGCATAAAAACAAGAATAGATCTAGGTATTGTCATCTTTGGTATGCAATCCATAAGTGGCTCTCATAATAGATTCATAAGGTAATTTAATTTTCTTCCTAGGAAAGTGTTCCATGCCTTTCCTTAATGGAAATTGGAATCTAATATTTCCTTCTTTCATATCAATAATTGCACCAATCGTTCTAAGGAAAGGTCTACCAAGAATAATAGGACATGTAGGATTGCAATCTATATACAGAACAATGAAATCTACGGGCACATAATTCCTATTTGCAACAATAAGAACGTCATTAATCCTTCCCATAGGTTTCTTAATGGTGCAATCCGCAAGATGCATATTTAAAGAACAATCATCAAATTCACGAAAACCTAGCACATCACACAAAGTTTTTGGAATCGTGGAAACACTAGCACGCAAATCACATAAAGCATAGCATTCATGATTTTTAATCTTAATTTTAATAGTAGGTTCCCAGTCATCATAAAGTTTTCTAGGGATAGAAACCTCTAATTCAAGCTTTTCTTCATAGGATTGCATTAAAGAATCAACGATATGTTTGGTAAAAGCTTTATTTTGACTATAAGCATGAGGAGAATTTAACACGGATTGCAGCAAGGAAATACAATCTATCAAAGAGCAGTTATCATAATTAAACTCCTTGAAATCCAAAATAGTGGGTTCATTGCTATGTAAAGTTTTGACCTCTTCAATCCCACTTTTACCAATTTTTGCATCAAGATCTAAAAAATCTGAACCATTGGGACGCCTTTTAACTAAAGTTGACTCATCTCCAGTCCCATCTTTATCAAGATTCATATTGGAAAACAAAGATTTAATAGGATACACATCAATCACTTTTAGATCTTCATCATTATTATCATGAAAATTAGAGGAACACGCTTTCACAAAGCAATATGTTTTAGCACACATCCTAGCGGTTCTTTCTTTGCACTCATCAATGAAAATTATCATGGCTTTGAGAGACTCATTGATATCATGCTTAGGTGGAATAGATCTAAATTTCAAAGAATCAACATCAAGAGAAGTTCTATCCACGTTCCTAGCCAACTCATCAATCTTAGGCAATTTTTCTTCAAGCAAAGCATTGAAATTCTTTTGCGAATTCATAAATTCTTTGACACTAGTCTCAAAATCAGAGGTCATCTTATTAAAATTTCCATAAGAGTTGTTGTAGAAATTACCATAATTATTAGAGGGGCTACTTGGGAACAGCCTAGAATTAAAGTTTCCTCTATACGCGTTGTTACCAAAATTGTTCCTTCCAACAAAATTCACATCCATAGATTCATTATTATTCTCAATCAAAGTGGACAAAGGCATATCATTAGGATCAGAAGAAAAACTCTTATTAGCAAACAACTTCATAAGTTCATCCATCTTTCCACTCAAAACATTAATCCCTTCAATAGCATGAACTTTTTTACTAGTGGATCTTTCGGTGTGCCATTGAGAATAATTAACCATAATATTATCTAGGAGTTTAGTAGCTTCTCCTAAAGTGATTTCCATAAAAGTGCCTCTCGCGGCTAAATCTAAAAGATTTTTAGAAGCAAAATTCAATCCAGCATAATTTTTTTGTATAATCATCCATAAATTCAAACCATGTGTAGGGCAATTACGTATCATTAATTTCATCCTCTCCCAAGCTTGTGCAATGTGCTCATGATCAAGTTGCTTAAAATTCATAATATCGTTTCTAAGAGAGATGATCTTAGCGGGAGGAAAATACTTAGAGATAAAAGCATCTTTGCACTTATTCCATGAATCAATACTATTTTTAGGCAAAGAAGAGAACCAAGTTTTAGCACGATCTCTAAACGAAAACGGAAATAGCTTCAATTTAACAATATCATTATCAACATCTTTCTTCTTTTGCATATCACACAAATCAACGAAGTTGTTTAGATGGGTAGCGGCATCTTCACTAGGAAGGCCAGAAAATTGATCTTTCATGACAAGATTCAACAAAGGAGCATTAATTTCACAAGATTCAGCATCGGTAATAGGAGCAATCGGAGTGCTCATAAAATCATTATTGTTTGTATGGAAAACGTCACACAATTTAGTATTATCTTGAGCCATCGTGAGAAACAATCAATCCAACACACAAGCACAGAAGAAGCAAGCGGAAAGAAGAGGACGAAAGAGGGCAAATAAAATGGCAAAGGTGAAGTGGGGGAGAGGAAAACGAGAGGCAATTGGCAAATAATATAATGCGAGGGGTAAGAGTTTGTGATGGGTACTTGGTATGTCTTGACTTGTGCGTAGATCTCGCCGGCAACGGCACCAGAAATCCTTCTTGCTACCTCTTTAGCATGCGTTGGTTTTCCCTTGAAGAGGAAAGGGTGATGCAGCAAAGTAGCGTAAGTATTTCCCTCAGTTTTTGAGAACCAAGGTATCAATCTAGTAGGAGACTACACGCAAATCGCCTAGTACCTGCACAAACAATCAAGAACCTTGCAACCAACGCGATAAAGGGGTTGTCAATCCCTTCACGGCCACTTGCAAAAGTGAGATCTGATAAAGATAATAAGATAAATATTTTTGGTATTTTTGTTGTATAGATTGGAAAGTAAAGATTACAAAATAAACGGCGACGGAAATTGGCAAGTTGATGATAAACTAATATGATGTAAAATAGACCCGGGGGCCATAGGTTTCACTAGTGGCTTCTCTCAAGATAGCATATATTACGGTGGGTGAACAAATCACTGCCGAGCAATTGATAGAAAAGTGCATAGTTATGATGATATCTAAGGCAATGATCATGAATATAGGCATCACATCCGTGTCAAGTAGACCGAAACGATTCTGCATCTACTACTATTACCCCACACATCGACCGCTATCCAGCATGCAACCAGAGTATTAAGTTCATAAGAACGGAGTAACGCATTAGGAAAGATGACATGATGTAGAGGGATAAACTCAAGCAATATGATATAAACCCCATCTTTTTATCCTCGATGGCAACAATACAATACGTGTCGGTTCCCTTTCTGTCACTGGGATCGAGCACCGCAAGATTAAACCCAAAGCTAAGCACTTCTCTCATTGCAAGAAACATCAATCTAGTAGGCCAAACTAAACCGGTAATTCGAAGAGACTTGCAAAGATATCAAATCATGCATATAAGAATTCAGAGAAGAACCGAATAATATTCATAGATAATCAAGTTCATAAACCCACAATTCATCGGATCTCGGCAAACACACCGCAAAAGAGTATTACATCGATTAGATCTCCAAGAACATCGAGGAGAACTTTGTATTGAGATCCAAAGAGAGAGAAGAAGCCATCTAGTTAATAACTATGGACCCGAAGGTTTGTGGTAAACTACTCACACATCATCGGAGAGGCTATGGTGTTGATGTAGAAGCCCTCCGTGATCGAATCCCCCTCCGGCAGATCGCCGGAAAGGCCCCAAGATGGGATCTCACGGGTACAGAAGGTTGCGGCGATGGAAAAGTGGTTTTGTGGCTCCCCTAGATGTTTTCAGGGTATAAGATTATATATAGGCGAAAGAAGTTGGTCAGTGGAGCTACGAGGGGGGAACGAGGGTGGGGCGTGCCTACCCCCTGGGCGCGCCCTCCTGCCTCGTGACCGCCTCGTTGCTTCCTTGACTTCCACTCCAAGTCTCCTGGATTGTGTTTGTTCCAAAAAAGATCCTCACGAAGGTTTCATTCCGTTTGGATTCCGTTTGATATTCCTTTTCTGCGAAACTCTGAAATAGGCAAAAAAAAGCAATTTGCACTGGGCCTTCGGTTAATAGGTTAGTCCCAAAAATAATATAAAAAGGTATATTAAAGCCCATTAAACATCCAAAACAGATAATATAATGGCATGGAACAATCAAAAATTATAGATACGTTGGAGATGTATCATTCCTGTTTCTAGAACATACTATATCTGATCACACCATGTTCTTACATCAGACTACTGTTCTTGCATATCCCGCATCAGTCACTTATGATAAGGCACCTTTAAGTCGCCACTGTTGAAACGCTAGACAGTTTGAACTTGGCAGAGTGATATTGGTTGCACCTTTCATATGGTGTCTAGCTTGCAGTGCTTCTAATTTGTTGAAATGCCTTCTGCTTAGTTACCACATCATAGGTGTGAATATGTCACGCCGTCCTATTTTTCGTACATATTCCATCCTCATATCATGTGTTTGCCTTTCATCCGAGTAGTGTTTGTCTGTATCATGCATGAATGAGTTTTGAAGAGCGAATTTTATTCCTTTTTCTTATCGGTTTGACTTCACAATGCAAAATCAATACAGCTGAAGGAAATTAGTCCGACAGTGGATGATGGTGGTCCTTCGGAGCAACTCAAACAGAGGGTATCTACAGATTCTACTCCGCCATCCTGCCAACAAGATTCGCAAGACAACACAAGGCTGGACAGTCAACGTAGTTGTGTAGATGATGAGCACATCTCCCCTACTCCACCATCACAGGTGCTTGCTCTAACTTGGCACTATTATATGTGGTTGCATGTTGCGTATGATGTCTAGCTTGTATTGCTTCTAACTTTGTTGAATTGCATCTGCTTACTTTACACATAATGCCTGTGAATATGACACGTGTTCCTGTTTCTAGAACATACGTGTACATGATGAGCACATCTCCCCTACTCCACCATCACAGGTGCTTGCTCTAACTTGGAACTGTTATATGTGGTTGCGTGTTCCATATGATGTCTAGTTTTCATTGCTTCTGATTTTCTTGAATTGCATCTGCGTAGCTTACAACTTATACCTGCAACGATCACTTACCCATAAGACACATTTAACTTGGGAGTGTGATGTAGGTTGCATCTTGCATTGTCTTCTAGCTTGTACTGCTTCTAATTTCTTGAAATGGCACTTACGACGAGACACTTTTTACCTGATAGTGATATTGGTTGCATGTTCATATGGTGCCTAGCTTTCATTTCTTCTAATTTTGTTGAAATGCCTTCTGCTTACTGTTTTTCATACATATTCCATCCTCCTATCGTATGTCTGAATATGCAATGCTGTCTTTTTTTGTATATATTCCATCCTCCTATCCTGCACTTGCCTTACATCAAAGTAGTGTTCGTCTGTATCATGCATCAACCAGTTTTGCAGAGCTAATTTTATTCATCTTCTTTTGGTTTTGACTTCATAAGGCAATATCAGAAAATAGGAAGGAAAAGAGTAAGTTACGGGATGTTGGTGGTCCTCCGGGCCTACGCAAACAAAGACTCTCTAGATTTGCCACCGCTACTTCTAATGAAGTTGAAGTCCCAAGTCTACATGATGAGTTCATCTCCCGTACTCCACCATCGCAGGTGCTTGCTCTAAGTTGACAGTGTGATAATTGGTTTCATGTTGCATATGTTGTCTAGCCTGTATTTCTTATATTTTGATTAAATTGCACCTGTTGAGTTTATACGTTATACATGTGCATATGACATGCCTTTTTGTGTCTAGAATACACGGCATCTATCAATCATACCATGTTCTTACATCAAAGTACTGTTGTTGTGTATCCCGCATCAGTCACTCATGATTGGACGCTTTTAACATGGCAGTTTGATAGTGGTTGCATCTTGCATTGATTTCTATGTTGTACTGCTTCTAATTTTTCGAAATGCCACTTATGACAAGACACTTTTAACTAGGCAGAGTGATATTGGTTGCATCTTTCATATGGTGTCTTGCTTGCATTACTTCTATTTTCTTGAAAATCCTTCTGCTTAGTTTACACATCGTAGCTGTGAATATGTCACGACGTCCTGTTTTTCTTACATATTCCATCCTCATACGGTTGTCTTACATCAAATTATTGCTTGTCTGTATCATGCATCAATGAGTTCTGAAGAGCGATTTTATTCTTTTGTGTTGTGGGTATGCCTTGACATGGCGAAGTCAAAAAAGAGCAAGGAAAAGAATATAGTAAGGAATGGTGTTAATCGTCGGGTGAAAGGGAAAAGGATCTGCTCTCGAGATTCTGCTGGTACTTATAGTGCGGTAGAAGGTCCAAGTCCACCGGCTAAATCTACAAACACAGTATCACCTGCTCCACCAGCTGCAGCATCCGCTTCAACTATACCAGCATCTCAACGAGTTACTCGTTCATTTGCTCCGGAACTGGCCAGTTCTCAAGCTGCATTCACACCTAACACTACTTCTGAAGCACTGCTGACACAACAGGACTTGGCAAGATCAGATGAAACTCATGAGCATCAACACCAAGATGGTACCTGACCGAGTCAAGTTGCAGTTGCATGCTCCTTTATATGTACTCCCACAGTTTGATGTGCACTAACACTTTCCATATTCGTTGTTGAACTAGCACCATGGCGCAAGCGGAAACAGACATCAGGGATAATGCTTGACAGATTAACAAAATCTAAAGGAGGAAGAATGGAGATCCATTTTGAGGCAGATTTAAAAAGGCCACATGATGCTACAGAGTCAGCCAAGTTAGTATCAGAGGCAGCCATTATCGTTAGGTGTCATGCACGTATCCTCCCAACGTGGATCCAGTACAGGAATGAGAAAGACAATACCCAATTTAACACCTTCCTTGACCATTTATCCATAAGTAATGTTATTCATCGCAATTTGTAATATTGTCTTGCTCTGTGCCATACTTTCTAGCTTCCTCCTAATAAGACTCACATTCTTTTTTCAACAGATGAGGTTCAAGTTGGATCCGAAAGATGATGCAACTAAACAAGCATGCACTCATGTTTTTCAGTCTGCTCTGCGACAGTATCGGTACCACCTTAGAAAATCTCACTTTGAAGGCAAGGCTAACAATGAAATCGCCCAAACATCTCTAGTGGAATATATTACAGATGAAGACTGGACAGCCCTTGTTAAACACTGGTCTGATCCAAAGTATCAGGTAGGGTATATGTATTTGATCAGTCCACATACTGAACTTGTATTTATGTATGTGCCTTACAAGTGTATCTTCTTCTAGGCTAACTATTTGAAGAATAAGACCAACCGTTCTAAAGTGAAATTCCAACACACAACAGGATCTCGTAGCTATATTGCACACTGCGAGGCTCTTGTAAATAGCTGCTACTTCCTTCTTTTTCCTGTGCCATATTATTGTATCCATATTGACTTGTTCCAAATACAGAGGAAAACCCGTGCGGACCAAAAAGAACCTGAACCTAATGCAGTGCAAATCTTCAAGGATTGCCACACCGGCAAGATGTAGGGCATGAGCACACCAGTTCAGGCCGCTGTTGTAAGTCCTTACTCCTCCTGCCTTTGAACTGATTGGTACTATGATGTGTTCATTTAACTGCTTCGTTTGCAACCAATGTCAGTTACTCTGTTCACTTTTATACACAGTTGTCTTAACGTATCATTTCACCTTACATGGTTTAAAAGAGATGAAGGATATTCTTTTGGTCTTGATCTGTAATCTAGTTGTGACGTTCACGTGCGCACACAATGATACAATAGCATGTTTGTTTTATATCTGTTTTCCCATGATATGAATGATGTCTCTTTATCCTACTTTAAACCATGTCTCTTTATCCTTAGATGTCAACAAATGTGAGGAAATAGACAATACAGTAGGCATGCTACATGGACATATGTTCCGAAAGTGATTTTATTATGTAGTTGGCACTACAATACATGCTAATGTATTACAGTAGTTCACCAAAATAAGTTATGTATAAACGTGAAACCTACTTTGTTTGTTTTTGTCTCATTAGTAACTTATCTAGTACACTAATCTACAAGTTCAAACTTTCAGCAAGCTATGGAACAAATGATTGAACAGCCACAACCACCTGAAGGTGACGAGGCTACCATAGGCACAATGTCACCTCTTGCTGCAGTGTGTCAGTATCTCTCCACTAACAGTGCAAAAAGCACCTTCCTGCGTAATTCTGGGTTGGTTGTCAAGGTAACCTCGTCCAAATCGCCTACTGAACAAAATCTTCCGGCTAGACAGAGTGATATATATGTGCTCCAGACACAAGTCCAATCCCTAATGGACATTGTGTCGGAAACAAAAATAGTGGTTGACAAATGCCGTGAAGATATGAATGGTTTTGAAACCAGACTATCAGACATTTTCTTCGTTGTTCAAGAGCAATGGAGGAAAAAGGGGAAGATCGTACTGCTCCATCAGATTCTACAGCTTGAAACATAAGCACTCGGGTCAAATGATCTGTGCTTCTATACATCTGATGGTGCTTTTATCTGCAAGGACTGTAAACTTTATGCCAACAGGCCTTTTGTTGTATGGTTGGAATTTATTTTGTTGTGATACAACATTTATGATGCTGCCAAAGGTTGCAGTAATACGACGCTATTTTTGTATAGTGTAGGTTTATCTTAGTAATGTATTCGGCCGAAAGCTTCGTAGGAGCCCAACATGCCAACATTCGTCGGGCCCATTCCAATTGGGCTAAAAACGATTCTGGGCCGAAATTTGCATGTAGCCCACTAAAAATATCTGGGCCTAAATCAGCATAAGCTTTCATATTTTTCTGGTAGGCCCGTGCCCATAGTGGGCCTTTAACATGCCTAAATATAATTTGGGCCCTCAGTAATAATAGGCCGTTTACATGTGTAAATATCTCGAGCCCATAAAAACATGGGCCTTTAGTAGGCCGAAAGTAAGATTGGGCCCTGATTGTGCCAAATAACCCACTGGTCTTAGCAGGCCGAAATGGTGGCCCATTTACAATGCGGATCGTCCATAGGCCGAAATTCAGACGGGCCGTAAATGCGCCGACCTACTACACGGGCCTTTAATAGGCCGGAAGTTCGGTCGGGCTTGATTAGTGTCATTTTTATATGGGCCGTTAGTAGGCCCGATGTGGCGTTGGGCCACATATGGACCATGGATTTCGTCCGACATTAACAGGCCGAAAGTCACAACAGGCTGAAAGTGGCCCAAATATGTAGGGGGGCTCTACCAGGCCGAATGTCAGACATGGCCGAATATGACCCATATCCTTCACGGTCATTTATGGGCCGAAAGTTTCATTGGCCTATAAATGGGCCCAAATGAAGCAGGACCTTTAACAGGCCGGAAACACACCGGGCCGTAATTCGGCCCAAATTTTTAGCGGACTGTTAACGGGCCAAAAGTGACCATGGGCCGGAATGATGACAAGTTTAGGACGGGCCGATTTAACGCTAGCCGTACGGGCCATAATGAGAATGTTGGACCTTTAGCTGGGCCGGCCCATTATGGTTTGCAAAATCTTGTGGGCTTTAGCTGGGCCGGCCCATTATGGCCCGCTAAATTTTGCGGGCCTTTAGTTGGGTCAGCCCATTTAATCTTTATGGGCCACTTTTGGGCCGGTCCACGTGTCAACGTATCATAGGCGCATCTCGCCCATTGGATGAGTGACACCTGTGCCAACGCGGAGCTGACACGTGGTTCCATCAGCCAATGAGAATTTTACACGTGGAAAATCGGCATTGGTCGTTGCTGTTAGCGGGTTATCGGATCCAAAACCGGACCCGATAGCTTAACGGCGTCCTGTTACGGTGGATGCCACGTGTCGGTCACCCTTGACGAAAGCACTTCTATGACGCGCGATTTATCGTCATGGAAGTGGACACTTCTGTGATGATAATTTTGGTAATGTCATGGAACACTTCTACGACAGCACAGGTATGACTATCTTGATTCTGTCATAAAATTATCATGGATGTACATACATGACAGAAAACGTGACCTACTGTGACAAACACGTATCATCACGGAAGTGTCTTTTTTTGTAGTGGGCCCCGATGCACCATGCAGCTCAGACTAGTTGCCATTGAGACGGTAGATGACACACCGCTCCATCTTGGTCACCACACTAGAAGCATGCAAAGACCTGCGCCCGGCCACCGAAGCCAAGCACTTATCCCTCCAGCTGATGAATGGCTCCAAAGACTAAATGTCGGAACACCGCCATCATTCGATCTTGAAAGACTAAATGTAGAGTTTCCCCCGAAACACAGAGGGACCAAGAATCGCCCCCACGACGCCTCCAGTGAGGTAATGACGCCCACAGGCCATAGGCACCGCCGTCGACGGTTCCGGCCGAGGTCGAAACAAGCTTTTGTTGTAAAACTCGCATCCAACATCGATTGGACCCTCGTATCCATCTCCACTGTCTTTCGCCACACCCCAAGGGAACGTCCCCACCGCCGATAGACATCTGCACACGACTAGAGCCCGAGCCCTGCCACCACCACCAGGAACCGCCGCACCGCCGGGGTGGGCCGTCGATCGTAGAAGAAGCCCCATTGATGCACGACCGACGCCGGATAGGGACACCCGCTTGAAGATCCACCACGACCGCGCCTCGGAACCATGGCAGAAGAAGGCCGCATCTGTAACACCCCGGATGTAACTTTCCATATTTGTAACTCCAACTCTTGCCATTTTCGGCCGTGTGTTATGATATTCCCTTCATGGTCGGGTTTGTTTGTCGTTTTGCATTTTGTTCATGTCATGCATCTCATATCATGTCACCATGTGCATTGCATTTGCATACGTGTTCGTCTCATGCATCCGAGCATTTTCCCCGTTGTCCGTTTTGCAAAATCCGGCACTCCCATCTCCTCCGGCGCACCCGTCTTGTTTCTTTTCGTGAGCGGGTGTCAAACGTTCTCGGAATGGACCGAGGCTTGTCAAGTGGCCTTGGTATACCACCGGTAGACCACCGGTCAAGTTTCGTTCCATTTGGAGGTCGTTTGGTACTCCAACGGTTAACCGGGTATCCGCAGATGCCTTCTGTGTGTTGCAGCAAAACCCCCTCTCTAAACAGCCCAAAACCCCTCTAAGTCATCTCCATGCTCTAGGTCGTTCGATCACGATCGTGTGGGCGAAAACCGCACCTCATTTGGACTCTCCTAGCTCCCTCTACCTATATATGTGCACCCCCTCCGAAATTCGGGCGAAACCCTAGATCTTTTTCCCCTCCGCGCCGCCGGACGCGTCTTCCTCAGCGCCGGACACGTCCGCCGCCGCCTCCTCGCCCAATCACACGCTGCCACATCACCGCGCGCCGCCGCCCGTACGCCCGCGCCGCCCGCGGCCCGCCGAAGCCCGTGGCCGGCCCTCCCCAGCCCGCTTCTCGCCCGAGCCGCCGCGCGCCTCCCGCGCCCGCGCCGCCGCCGCCGTCGCCCGACCCGGCGCTCCGCCGCGGCCTCCTCTGCCGCCTCGCGCCTCGCCCCGCCGCCACGCCGTCGCCGCCTCCTCTTCCCCGAGCCCGGCGCCTCCTCCTTCTCCTCTCCCGTCGCCGGCGAGCAAGCTCCAGATCCCGATCCAAAAATCGCCAGGGTTGACTTTTCCTCTCCTTCCCCCGAAAATCCTCAAGTCCTAAGTTTTTTACATTCTGTGGCATACTTCATCATGGCATAACTCTCTGCATATAGCTCTGTTTCATGCGTGTAATATATCGAATTGTTCGTCTCGTGATGCTCTTCATTTTGTTCCATTGCACCATGTTCGTTTGAGTTCATCTCGATGCCCAAATATCTGGTGCAAGAGTGCTAGTTGCTGTTATCTGCTGTTACTTATCAGAGCTTAGGGATTTGTTATTTTTGTATCATTTAATCTGTGCATCGTATGGGTATGAGCTCTACATGTGTTTTGTTGTATGCCATGCCATCTTTACAGAGGTGTATGCCATGTATTTTTGTGATCTCTGTGGTGACTAGCACAAGCATGCAAACTAGGCTCCGTAATGTTTCTGATTTCGGAGACTTAGTATTTTCTCTAAGTCTGTAACTGTTGTTATTTTGTTGCCATGTATTCATGTGGTTACAGAGAGATCCATGCTTATTTTGGAGATGTTCAGTAAGGATGTTTTGTAGATATTGTTGTAATAGATCCATTACTGCCCTTGTTTGCAATTATGGAGTGCCATAGCATGACTCAATCTTGCTCTACTTTTGCTATAAAATATTTCTGGAAGATTCTTAACATGATATTCAAATTTGCCAAGCTTGTTGTAGTTGTTTCATACATGCTATGTATTTGTTCTTGCCATGGATAGCTTCATAAACATGCCATATTGCTGTAGGTATGCTTGTTTTGTCATGCATTGCTTTGTGGAGAGTGCATCAAGCTCACCAAGATGCCTTCATATTATAGTTTCTGCCATGCTCTGTTTTTTGCCAAGTCTGAAACCTGATAACGAAACTTGCTATGTTTACATGGTTGCCATCATATCTTCTTGTCCTTTTTGACTTATGGTCGGTAAGGGACTTTTGGCATATGCATTTAGTAGAATACTTACATGCCTTGTTTTACCATGTTAAGTTTCTGTATCATGTTGATTTCGTGCTCTGAACATTGCTACCTGATGCTGTTTCAGGCATGTCCAGTAATTTCACCAAGTCTGTGAACCTGTTATCTTTTGCACTTTTGCCATGCTTGTTTGAACCTGCTGTGGTGTGATCTAGCCGTAGCTCAGTGTTCATCTTTTGTCAAGCATCTCCTTTAGATTTCTTCCATATGTTTTGTTGCTATGTTAGAGTGTTGTAGCATAGTTTCTTGTTGCATTCTAAGTGCTATCATGCTGTTAACCGCAGATTCGTGTCATTCTTGTTTTGCTTGCCATTTGCAAACCGTGCATCCGTTTCCGGTGATCTTTATATCGATTTCAACCGAAATCATCTCATCTTTCCAGTGGCATGCTTGGTTTGCCAAGTTACTGCCTTGTTCATCATTTTTCTTCCGGAGCACGCATATGCATCGCATATCAGATCTCGCATATCATACATGTTTTGCATCATGTTGTTTTTGCATTCCCCGTGATTGATTGTGGTTCCGTTGCTTGTGTTCTTATTTTGGGTAGCACCGGGAGACGAGTTCGTGAACGAGGAACCTGTTGAGTACGCTTACGAGGATCAAGCTTTCGACAACTCTGAGAACCTTGCAGGCAAGATGACCACCCCTCGAAATTACTTCTATCTTTGCTTTGCTAGTTGTTCGCTCTATTGCCATGCTGCGCTACCTACCACTTGCTATATCATGCCTCCCATGTTGCCATGTCAGCCTCTAACCATCCTTTCCTAGCAAACCGTTGTTTGGCTAAGTTACCGCTTTTGCTCAGCCCTTCTTATAGCGTTGCTAGTTGCAGGTGAAGTTGAAGTTTGTTCCCTGTTGGAACATGGTTATTTTGGGATATCACAATATCTCTTATTTAATTAATGCATCTATATATTATGGTAAAGGGTGGAAGGCTCGGCCTTATGCCTGGTGTTTTGTTCCACTCTTGCCGCCCTAGTTTCCGTCATACCGGTATTATGTTCCTTGAGTTTGCGTTCCTTACGCGGTTGGGTGATTTATGGGACCCCCTTGACAGTTCGCCTTGAATAAAACTCCTCCAGCAAGGCCCAACCTTGGTTTTACCATTTGCCACCTAAGCCTTTTTCCCCCGGGTTTTCGCGAGCCCGAGGGTCATCTTTATTTTAAACCCCCGGACCAGTGCTCCTTCGAGTGCTGGCCCAAACCGAGCGATGTCCGGCGCCCCCTGGCCAACCAGGGTCTATGCCAACCCGACGTCTGGCTCATCCGTTGTGCCCTGAGAACGAGATTTGTGCAGCTCCTATCGGGATTTGTCGGCACATTCGGGTGGCTTTGTTGGTCTTGTTTTACCATTGTCGAAATGTCTTGTAAACCGGGATTCCGAGACTGATCGGGTCTTTCCGGGAGAAGGTTTATCCTTCGTTGACCGTGAGAGCTTATGATGGGCTAAGTTGGGACACCCCTGCAGGGTATTATCTTTCGAAAGCCGTGCCCGCGGTTATGAGGCGGATGGGAATTTGCTAATGTCCGGTTGTAGAGAACTTGTCACTTGACCCAATTAAAATACATCAACCGTGTGTGTAGCCGTGATGGTCTCTTCTCGGCAGAGTCCGGGAAGTGAACACGGTTTGAGTTATGCATGACGTAAGTAGTTTCAGGATCACTTCTTGATCATTTCTAGCCTCGCGACCGTTCCGTTGCTTCTCTTCTCGCTCTCTTTTGCGTATGTTAGCCACCATATATGCTTAGTGCCTGCTGCAGCTCCACCTCATTACACCATCCTTTCCTATGAGCTTAAATAGTCTTGATCTCGCGGGTGTAAGATTGCTGAGTCCCCGTGACTCGCGGATTCTACCAAAACAGTTGCAGGTGCCGACGATGCCAGTGCAGATGACGAAACCGAGCTCAAGTGGGAGTTCGACGAGGAACGTCATCGTTACTATGTGTCTTTTCCTGATAATCAGTAGTGGAGCCCAGTTGGGTCGATCGGGGATCTAGCATTTGGGGTTATCTTATTTTCATTTGGATCTTGACCATAGTCGGTCTATGTGTGTATTTTGGATGATGTATGATTTATATTTATGTATTGTGTGAAGTGGCGATTGTAAGCCAACTCTCGTTATCCCATTCTTGTTCATTACATGGGATTGTGTGAAGATGACCCTTCTTGCGACAAAACCACTATGCGGTTATGCCTCTAAGTCGTGCCTCGACACGTGGGAGATATAGCCGCATCGTGGGCGTTACAGCATCGCCCCCGTCCTTGGCAGCCGCACGACTTAGTTAGCCCGCGGCGGCCTGAGGAGGCGACGAGAGTGTGGGTGAGAGTGGAGGGGCTTTGGACGAGAAATCCCACCGGCAATGCCGCGTGATGTCGCTTCCTCTTTTTGTGATGTTGCCACCATTACCGTTGGAGTGACATCTCCACGACACCAAAACCTACTCCCTCTGTCCTAAAATAAGTTTCTCCTCCCATCCGCCCTACGGTGCAGGCGCAACAGCCATAGCCATAGGGGGGATTGATCTTGTGATGTCTAGGGTTTCTTTTCTCACGTCTACTATGGTTGAGTCTTCTTTTTAGGGGAACTACTATGGTTGAGTCTATATGTGTGTGCCTTTTTTTTGCACGGGAGTGATTGCCGTCGTTGTGTGTGACCTTGGTTGGGATCAGTCGTGCCTTGGACATCCATCCACCATGACTAGAGAGATGAGATTTATGACACAAAAGATTAGGTTTTGTTGTAGGCCGTATGAATGAAAGTGTTACCGTGTCTAGGGCCCGTCGACCGACCATCGTACTTGGCAGGCCAACACACCGAGGCTTCGGTGCACTGTGATGTGGACCTGGTGTTGTTCGACGGTATGACAAGTTGAGAACACGGCTTGCAGCACAAGTCTAAGGCCAAACTTGCTACTCCTCCTATCTAAATTAATTGACGCAGCTTTAATGAAGTACTACAAGAGTGACAAACGAAGTACGGTACCACATTATTGTTGTTATGCATCATTAAAGGAAAGGTATTATTGTTGATGGATAGCATCTCCTTACCCCGGGTAACCATGGCCATTTAGTTATCCCAAAACCAGAAAGGCAGTTGGACTTGAACGGGAACTGAAGAAACCTTGGCGTGCCAAGTAGGAGTACAAACGATGTACCGCGCACGAAGATTCCCCTCCACCTTTGCTAATCTCATCCGGCGGTCCTGTTTTAGGAAGTTTTTCAAAATGGAGGATAACACCGGTCTCTTATCAAATGATGCGCACAACTATCTTTATTACATTATTATTCTATAATAAAGTCTTACAAGATAAATACATGAATCAACCCAAAGCCATCTTCCTAGCGAAACATGTTGCCCTATCTTGTGTCCTAACCTCTCAACACACACCTAAAAATCGGTGGCCTCACCAAACCACCCGCCAACTAGTGGGGAGAGCACCAATCGGTGTAGCAGACTCTCGACGCACACCGCATGTGCACGCTCTAGAATCCGCCGCCGTCCCATCTTTTGGCGTGATTAGGGCATTGATCTTGCCAGTCCCTTTCGCCGTTGATGCCACCACGACGCCAGACAGTGTCACCCTTCTGCGTGCACCCCTCAAACGGTGTCCAGTACTGCCGAGACCCTGATGCACCATGCAGCCCAGACTCGTTGCCATCGGACCGTAGATGACACACTGCTCCACCTTGGTCACCGCACTAGAAGCATGGGAAGACCTGCACCCGGTCACTGAAGCCAAGCACTTATCCCTCCAGCCGATGAATGGCTCCAAAGATGATGCCCCCGTCGGGGTGATGATGCCAGAACACCGCCATCATTCGATCTTGAAAGACTAAATGTAGAGTTTTTCCCCAGGACACACAGGGACCAATAATCGCCCCACGACGCCTCCCGTGAGGTAATGAGTAATGACGCCCACAGGCACGACCGTCGATGGTTCCGGCCGAGATCGAAACAAGCTTTCGCTGTCAAACTCGCATCCAACATCGATTGGACCCTCGGATCCATCTCCACTGTCTTTCGCCACACCCCGAGGGAACGTCCCCACCGCCAATAGACATCTGCACACGACTGGAGCCCGAGCCCTGCCACCACCGCCAGGAACCGCCGCACCACTGGGGTGGGCCGTCGATCGTAGAAGAAGCCCCATCGTTGCACGGCCGACGCCGGATAGGGACACCCACTTGAAGATCCACCACGGCCGCGCCTCGGAACCATGGCAGAAGAAGGCCGCATCGCCCCCGTCCTTGGCAGCCGCGCGGCTTAGTTGGCCCGCGGCGACCTGAGGAGGCGACGAGAGTGTGGGTGAGAGTGGAGGGGCTTTGGACGAGAAATCCCATCGGTGGTTGATGGCTGGGGCGAGGAAAGTCTGAGATCGCCTGATCCCTTTTTTCGGATCAAGTCGACCTGATACTTGGAGCGAATATGATCCTGTTTTAGGAAGTTGGAATGTTTTTGTTGTGAACACGTCGCGCGGGATCGAAACCAAGCACGACGTTGGCTTCATTCCCTGTCCTGAGCTGAGGTTGCTTTACACAGTCGCCTCGCGAACCCGTCTCTTCCCTTGTTCCCGGGTGGTCCCGTTCACGCGTGCAGGCAAGATGACACACATAAATGTGCTGGTTAAAAACTACTTCCTCCATCCCACAATGTACGACGGAAGGAGAAAGTCTGATCTTCCATATTAATCGTTGCTTATTTTAGTACAAAGAGAATAATAAAAAATGCGTGCAAATTTTTAGTACAAAGAGAATAATGAAATGTAAAAATGCGCGCGAATTTGCTTGGAAGTCATTCACGTGTCTGACCTGGCAGAACCGATGGGATACACTGCAGGAACAAAAGTCGTAAGCAGGAAAGTATGCCAATGCTAATGAGATGTATGGATCTAAGAGCAACTCCAAAGGGCCGACCCATTTCATCCGCCTGCGTCCGTTTGGGTCGGCGCGGACAAAAGTGGCGGCCCTACGCGCCGACCCAAACCCAAATCACGTCCGCGTCGCGTCCGCGCCGACGCATTTGTGGCCTAAATTTGCGTCCCAAATGCGTCGGCGCGGACGCCGAACGGACGCTTCGTGCGCCTTCTCGCTATCCGCCGCGTCCTCACATGGCAGCCGTCCAACTATCCGCTGCCCACGCGGTCAGCTTAATTTATAACGACGGGCCCACGCGTCAGTGACGGCGCTCGTCCTTTTTTAAGCCGACCGTGCGGCGGGGCCGTCCTCATCCAAACTCGCCGTCCACATCTGCCCACCTTTGCTCCCTCCTCGCCGGCAAACCCTAGCCACCACAACCACAGCGAGATGGGCCTCTTCTCCGGCGCCAGCGGCAGCAAGGCCAAGGGCAAGTCCCCCGCCACCCCTTTCCCCTCAAAGTTCCTCCCACCTCCGCCGGCGCCTCACCGGCAGAGGCAACGCGTCAACGTGCCAGTGCACCAGGCGGAGTGGCACTGGCAGAACCGCCAGCCTCTGCCGTATCCGGACGTGACGCTGCCGCACGACTGGCATCTGGATCCAGATAGGATCCCAGTGCCGGCGGCGCCGCGGACGGCTCGTGCTCACGCGGAGGAGGTGCAGCGCCGGCGGGCGCTGCTGACGCCGGAGCAGCGCCTCGACAAGGCCTACGCAACCGACTCGCCCAACTGGGCGAGGTGGTTCGCCTTCAAGCACGAGGAGGCGAGGCGACGGGGCGTGCGCGAGGTCGACCGGAGGTCGCCGCCAACACCGCTTGTCGTCCACGAGGAGGACCAGGCGGCGGAGGACGCCTACCAGGCGGCCCTTGCGGCCGTCTACCGGGAGAGCGAGGAGGACGAGCGGCGCAGAGCAGAGGCGGCGGAGGAGGCCCGGTACGAGGCGGCAATGCCGCAGGCCCTTGCCCTCTCCGCGGCGGGCGACAGCGTGGTGCCGCCGGTGGCCCCGCCGTCCCCCATCAAGCCGGAGCCGCAGCCCGAGCCCGAGCCCATCGCGCGCTTCTCCTGGAATGGAGTGGTGCGCGAGTGGGTGTCCGCGCCACCGGTTTGGCTGGGGCGACGCCGGCGCAGGAGCAGGCGTACCTCGAGATGTGACGCCAGCGCCGGCTGGCAGAGGAGCGCCGTCACGGCGAGTACGAGGAGATGCTCGAGCGCGACCTCGAGGAGGAGCAGCGCGAGGCCGAGGAGGAGGCGCGCTAGGCCGCGGCTGCACAGGCGGTCGCACCCCCCCCCCCCCCCCGGCACTGCCTGCGCCGGCACAGCCCGACATGACGGCGCTCTGGAACACGGCGTTCGCCTGGGCCGGGCCGGCGCCGACGCTCATCGACCTCACGGACTCCGAGGACGACGACGACGACGCCTAGGGCAGCGCGCCGTCTCGTAGTTTAGTCTGTTTTTTTAATGCAAATGTGGACGCGTGGACTCTCGCCGGCCTTCATGGCCGGCTTTAATGTCTAATTAATGATGTTTCTCTTTTTTTAATATGCATGGGTTTATTTTTTTTGGCGCCGTCAAAATGGCTCTCAAGCCAGCGTTGGGCGCACGCGCCGACCCAAATGCAGAAGCGGGCATCCGTGTCCGTCCGACCCAAACGGATAAAAAACGGATAAAATCGCCGTCCGTTTGGGTCGAGTGTAGAAAGACCGGAGACCGTATATCGTGACATGTACGGAAGCTGTTGGTAGATTATATAGGGAGTGGTAGATGCTTGTGGAAATGTACTTGGAGCAGGCAAGGTTATGTGCGTACACTGGACGGGACATGTGGTGGATGACCGCCGCCTAGTGCATCATCCGTGGATAGATGAGGACGCGTACGCATCATGTTGCAGTTTTTGTTGTGCACGTCTTCCCTGCGACTTTGCGCAATTATTGCCTCACCTCGATGAGACCACGTGTGTGGAGCTGTTCTTATCCGGCACCGACCCTCTGGTTCGCCATGTGCAACATGCTTCTCCTTCTTCTTCTTCTTTTCTTCTTTTTTCTTGCTTCTTGCTCGGAGAGTGTACTTTTACATGATGAAGTTGCATGCCTTAATTATTGGTTAGCTATTTACATTAATCACTACTCACTCCTCCTTCCTTTGTCCCTCCTCCAAGAAAAAGCGGCTATTGTTTCTGCCTCCTGTCGGCGGCGCCGACGATCTCCCACGTCTCCTGTGGCCTTAGGGTCATGGGTGCGCAGTGGATCCCGATCCTTGTCGGCGGGAGGACTTCGTTTTTATGTGCTTTTTCTAGTTTTGTTAGGGTTTGTGTCCTGTTAAAGAAGATGAGACGGCGGCGACTTCTTGAAGATGGAATAAGATTCTCTCCGCCTAGCCCCCGTTCCAATGATGTGTCTAGTATCGTCGAAGGGCATGTGGAGGTGTGTCTCCGGCGGATCTCGCGAGTAGTCGGTGGTGGTCTTTGGTGGATCCGCTCGGATCCGGTCTTTGTTCGTCTTTGTTCATGTGTCTTCAGGTTGGATCCTTCTGATCTAAAATTCTCTTCATCGGTGGCGGTTGCTGTTCTAGGGCGTTTGTCCTATGGGACCTTAGCACGACGACTTCCCGACTGTCTACTACAACAAGTCATACCCGGCTCCGGCGAGGGAGGGGCGACGATGGCGATGTGCCTTCGGCTTGCTTATGTGCTTGTAGTCGTCGCTAGGTGGTCTATGAATCTGGATGTAATTTTTTATTATTTCTGGTGTTCGTTGTACTACCATGATTGAAGATGAATAGATCGACAGTTTTTCAAAAAAATCACTACTCACTCTTTTTTTTTGGATGAGTCACTACTCACTCTGATTCATAACTATTACCGTGGTCTGTTTTTTATAATTATAAGCCGTAAATGAACTCCACTTTGTTCAAACTCTTTTGGATAACATAATTTACTCACATTCTTGTGGTATACTGCTACATAGCAGGAGTATGATTTACCCAAGCAACAGGTTAGACTGAATCTTTTACGCAGCAGATCTTTCAGTCAAAGCGAGAAACTTTTAAGCAGCAAGGTGAGCCGTTATTTGTCCCGTCCTGCCTGCCTGAACGCGTGAAAGGGACGGCCGAACAATGCGATCCCGCTGCGTTGGACTGATCTCGCGAGGTGGCTGCCAGCTCGGAACAACCAGACCAGCAGCTCCGATCAGCTCAAAATAAATATTCCGAGATCCTAATCAGGCTCGCCGCATGTGATTAGCCGCGGTGGAAGGGAATCTTCGTGCGCGGTTAACATCGTTTGTCCTCGGCACGCCAAGGGTTCTACTTCCTGTTCAAATTGAACTACCTTTCCCGGATAAATGGTCGTGGTTATCCGGGGGTAAGGGAAAGCTATCCATTGAGATAACAAAATTACTAGTATTAGTGGTTACTTATTCGTCTCGCCAACTAATCGGTACCAAGCGGTGAGCTTTGGTATGCTACCAACAAATTTTACAATAACCTGCAAAAAAATTACAATAATAAAAAATTAACCAGCCATCTTTTGCTAGGCTGCCGTTTGTCCGTGGCAACTTTTTAAATCTTAATGTTACTTACTCAGTTTGCAAGACTTTTTAAGGATTCCATATAGAGATAAAGTATGCATGTGGACGTTCCGGGCTCATTCAGTTTGCAGGACTTTTTAAGGATTCCATATGATTTTGGCACTAGCCATTTTTTTCCCTTTGAGTGATATTCGTTTTCACAAGAATGGAGATGTCAAATTCCTTCGGATTGTGTCTGTATTGGTCCCATTTTTGAGAATTTTCATCATTTAGATGGGGCCTCGAGAAAAAATTAAGGGCTCTTTGATTTGCATGATGGTAAAGACACGGGAATATAAAAAACACAGGATATAAATGTCATGCCTATTTTGAATAGATTTAACTGAATGTTTGATGGCAAATTTTCTATAGGAATTCAGTCATACGAATCCAAATGGGCAACATAACTGAATATTTGCCAATTTTCAACAGAGCCAATCAAAGGATTCCTGGCTGTCGTGGTGCTCCCCATCGGGGTAGGTCTGTGGCCTTTTCCCGTAAAGCAGAGGGTGGAGGGCCGAGCGAATGCTTTTCGTCGTGACGCCGGTGGTGGTGATGCCCGTGGGTGTCGCATTTCTCTTGGGGCGCCGCTTCGGTCCTCTTCCACCCCTTTGACACTCTGGGGTGAAAACCTTCGCTTGCTTTGACGGACGTGGCGGCGGCGGCGCATGGCGTCGTTACCTTCTTGGGGGCGTCATCGATGTGTTTGGTGGGTTTCGGTCCTGCGACGAATCTCATGCGCTTCTCCTCAGTGACACTCTAGTGGTGTTTCCACGTCTTTGGTGTGTTTTTGTCGTGTGTTTTTTTTTGTTATCTGCTTTTGAGGATTTCCTCAACATCATGTATCCTTGTTCGGTGAATTGGCTTTATAATATATAAAGCGGGGTGTGAGCCTGGTCCGTGAAGTCGCCATCACTTTTGTCCAAAGAAAAAGAAGAAGTCACCAAGACAAAATTTTGTAGCAAACATTGAAAAATGTTTACATTGCTTGCAATGTTTCATCACGAAATGACATTAAAGAAAAACATGAAGAAAAAAATCGATGCTCCAAGTATGTTATTTTAAAAAACAAAAGCATTTTGGAGCATCTATTTGTTTTTTTGCCATGTCTTCCACGAACGCCATTTAGTGATGAACCTTCACAAGCAACGAAAACATTTGGCAATGTTTGCTACTCCCTCCCATCCATATTACTTATCATCGGTTTAGTACAAAGTTATAAAAAATCAAAATTGTTTGAATTATTTATTCCTTTCAATTTTACTGTCCACGCGAGCTCAAAAAAGCACTTTCAAAGTCACCAACACTTCATAGAAGTAACAAAAAACAAGCCTAAGTATATAAGCATATTAAAAAAGTCAAGTAGTTTGGTTGCTGGATTAGTCGATTATCATGCGGCGCATTTTCAATCACAACACGTAACCCACAAGGGCTTTCCCCATCACGTAATCCCACACTAACTTTAAAAAAACGTTATAAGGAGGTTCCTTTCTCCCTCATCCGTGATACTCCCCACAGATTCACATCGCAAAACAGAAAGAAAGAAAAAAAAACACAGAGAGAGAAAGCAGCAATGGAGTCGCTGACTCTGCGCGCCTCGCCGTCGTCGACCGCCTCGCCGCTGCTCCGCCTGCCCGGCCGGCGGCGCGCGGCGTCCGTCCGCGTCTCCGCCTCCGCCTCCGGCGCCGGCGAGCCGGACCTGTCCGTGACCGTGAACGGGCTGAAGATGCCCAACCCGTTCGTGATCGGCTCCGGCCCCCCCGGCACCAACTACACCGTCATGAAGCGCGCCTTCGACGAGGGCTGGGGCGGCGTCATCGCCAAGACCGTAATCCCCCTCACCACCTCGCCGCTGCTCATTACTAGCTCCCGTGAATCGCTCGCTGCTACTTGCGTCATGTGCGGTGGCCATCTTCAGAGCTAATTTCGCGACGCGCACGGATAGGATAGGATCTATGTGCTGTGGTTCAGGGAATTTCCTTAGATCACCTCGGATGCTTAGCGCCATTGCGTTTTGGCCGTGTGGTTCCGATTCGGGTGGGATATGGAGTGGGGGCCAGCTCAATCTGCTGGAGGAGCAGTAGATCCTAACCTCATAAGCTGGGTGATGACCACCGGAAACCGTGTGCTCGGTCCACACCAGATTCACTGGGTTGGGGAATGGGTATGGATCTTAATTATGGTATAGTGCCGGCGTGAGAACCGTATAAGACAGTAATATGGCTGGTTAAAAAATGTTTGTTTGTTGCGACCACATTAGACTGTTGTAGATCACATTTTTGTGCGGGCTAAGCTCTGCTTTCTTACCTGACAAACCACCTGTAAGGTGTTCTAACTTTTGCCCGATGAACATTTCAGTCGCACTACTAAACACCAGAAGGAAGCTTTAACTCGTTACCTGTCCCATTCTGCACTAGACTGTCACCAATCATCACTTTCACATTGCTGATACTTTATTTTCCGAGATTATCGCAATCGCGTACCATAACTTTATAGAAGGCAGAGATAATTACAGGACACATTGCTGATACTACCACTCTGCATTGGACCTACGCAGTCATCAGTGATCAGTTTCACCAATGACATTTAATGGTCGGTCTTTTGTCATGTAACATTATGGCTAACTGTTGGTTTAAATTATGACTGGTAGGTGTCCTTGGATGCTGGAAAGGTTAATTTAGCGGTGCGCATGGGTAGGATAGGAAGGATATGATCTATGTGCTGCAGTTCAGAGAATCACATTAGGTCACCCTGACGATTCCGATTTGGGTTGAATATGGAGTGGGGGCCAGTTCAATCTACTGGAGAAGCAGTAGATCCTAACCTCATAAGTTTTGCTGCAGATCATAGGAGACTCCTGTAGATGACATTTTTGTATGGATTAAGCTCTGCTTTTTTGTTTTTCCTGACAAACCACCTGCTTGAAACAATGTACATCTGCTTTTGGAGTAAGGTGTCCCAACTTTTTTTCCGATGAACATTTATTCCCAGTACTAAACATTAAAAAGAAGCTTTAACTAGTCACTGGTCCCATTCTACATTAGACTGGCACAATCATCACTTTCACATTGCTGATACCACTCTGCATTGAACCTACTCAGTCATCAGTTCCACCAATGTCATGCAATGGTTTCTGTTTTTCACGTAACATTATGGCTAACTGTTGGTTTAATTTATGACTGGCAGGTGTCCTTGGATGCTGGAAAAGTTATCAATGTAACTCCTCGCTATGCTCGGCTCAGGGCAGATCCTAATGGATCTACCAAGAGTCCAATCATTGGATGGCAGAACATTGAACTTATCAGTGATCGACCTCTCGAGACAATGCTTAACGAGTTCAAGCAACTGAAGAAGGAATACCCTGATAGGATACTCATTGGCTCAATAATGGAGGAATACAACAAAGCTGCATGGCATGAGCTTATTGAACGTGTTGAGGAATCTGGAGTGGTAACATTTTCATATCTGTGTTTTGGTGCATACTTTTTCAGAGTTATGATAATGAAGTACTACTGATCTGTTTTATTTTATCATTCCATAGGACGCTCTTGAGATAAATTTCTCATGCCCACATGGCATGCCTGAGCGAAAAATGGGTGCCGCTGTTGGACAGGACTGTGCCTTGTTAGAGGAGGTTTCCGGTTGGATAAATGAGAAGGCCACTGTGCCTGTTTGGTCTAAGATGACTCCTAACATTACAGATATTACAGAGGTTACTTCCGCATATAATACATCTATTGAGTACTTAGCAACAAATATCTTCCGTGGTTAACTTGTTATGGTTCAACAAATGATGAGTCCTAAATTTGTTTCTATCCTTGCCTACTTCTCACATATTTGGTTTGTACCTTCCAAAAAAAATACTTAGTTTACTCTCTGCATTGATCTTAGTAGTTTGGTTCTCAGGTCGTACATTCGTTCATCTGTTAGCAGAAGCTAGCTGTTAGAAAATACTCCCACCGTTCCTAAATATTTGTCTTTTTAGAGATTTCAAATGGACTACCACATACGGATGTATATAGACATATTTTAGAGTGTAGATTCACTCATTTTGCTCCGTATGTAGTCATTTGTTGAAATCTCTAAAAAGACAAATATTTAGGAACAGAGGGAGTAGTAATGAAACTATTCGTGTAAGATATTTTTTGTCTTGTTCTACATATCTTGGATGTTTGGTAACAACTGGGGAAGGGTGGGAGTTTTGCTGGATTAGGGATGTGAATTCTGGTTTTAGTCTCAGGTCCATGTTTAGCAAGACCAGCAGAAACTGTAGAATGGGTCATCATGAAATGCTGAGGTAAATCAAACTTTCTAAAATGACGGGAGTTCGACCCTCAAACTCCTAATCCTCATTCCATGTAAATTCTCATACCCACCAAAGATCTTCATAAACTCCCCCCCCCCCCCCCCCCCCCCCCCCCCTTGAATTACCATTCCCTCCAACCAATCACTGTTGAGAGGGAACTACACTAACCACCACGCCAACCTGTCGCCCCTCCAGCCAAACACACCCATGGGTTTCCAATTTTATGTTCTTCTTCATTTTGCATTGTCGAGATCAGATATATAGTGCATAATTGATGATAATCTTTCACAGTCCAACATTGCTAGCCGCGTTACTCCATGGTACCAGGTTGATCATTTCTTGGGCATTTTGCAAAGTCTAGCATCATGACTTGTACTGATCACTGAAACATCAATTATGCGTTAGCATCTCTATCCATTTAATTGTGCATCCTGGAATAGAACTGATAAGGGTAGATGACATTATTGCCATCACTTGTGCTGCACATGACTCTCCATGATACTTCTTTTTGTACATTATAGCGCTAAGAATATTTGCTAATTTCACCCATATTTATTTGTTTATGTTTTCATTTTTTGTCTTAACACCATGCAGCCTTCAAGGATTGCTCTTAAGTCAGGGTCTGAAGGAATTGCCGCTATCAACACAATTATGAGTGTGATGGGAATTGATCTCAAAACTTTGCGCCCAGAACCTTGTGTGGAGGGGTTAGATTCAGTTCCCTGGGTTGTTTTTTGGAGCATGTCCATTTATTGCTAGCAATTTGAAACAATACTCTGTTCCACAGGTACTCCACACCTGGGGGATATTCTGCGAGAGCTGTGCACCCTATTGCACTTGCGAAAGTCATGCAGATAGCAAGACTGATCAAAGAGGAATTTCCTGAAGGTCGGTCCCTCTCCGCCATTGGTGGTGTTGAAACCGGCAATGATGCTGCTGAGTTTATTCTACTTGGCGCAGATACTGTACAGGTGAGCTCCTGAACTTAGTACGCAACATATTTTCCGATCAAGGGGACTGTGCTGTGTGCATCCTTATGTGTGCTGCCGGTACACATTTTTATTTGTACTGTAGGCAGTACTTCCGAGACATCATTTTCAGTCGAGTCACTAACGAAGTAATGATTATTCATCACAGGTATGCACAGGTGTAATGATGCATGGTTATGGCCTTGTGAAGAAGCTGTGTACAGAGTTGCAGGATTTTATGAGAATGCATGACTTTTCGTCAATTGAAGATTTCCGAGGGTATGTCCCCTTCACCGTTTTTTCTTTGTGGTTGAATTGGCGTTGGAAACCATCTGGATGAACTTCCTTTCTTTCGAGTACATACCAGGATACCATGTACTTGACTATGTTGTTGTGCTACCTCTAAACGTTCACGTCTTTGCGTTAAGCCTCCAAGCACCATTGTGTTACTGGAATCTAACAAATGAGCTTTGGATGTAGTAGATCATCATCGACATGAGAAATCAGGAGGTCCCCTTTGCTATTTTTTTGTTACACATGCTACCAAATACAGGACACGATTAGTGAAGCAGCATGCCCGTTGTTAAAACTGGAAAATAATTCCCTTGTGAAAACCGGAAAAGAACAACTTTCCATGGGTGGGTGGAAAGGTTTTGCGTAAATGGGTGGAAGGTAATCATCAACAGGGAAGACTTGGGAAGTGTGGGCGATAATCATGGTTAGCTATTGCCTTCAACCTTAATCATGCCTCCTATAGCCTGATTAGCACGCCTAGCCCCACCATGTATGTATGAACGGCACAAGTTGAAAGCCGTGTGCACCGTGCAATGATCAACTCCCTGTCAAGTTGGCCTTGTTTTACTCTGCCTGGAGGAAGTTTCTCCGAAGCATCAGTAGTCCAGTGCTAAATGTCCGCCCCACTAGTAGAGAATGCCTGAGCTGCCTCTTTCAAGTTTCAAGTGTACATATTTTTTTGTCACCCTCTTCCAGCAGACGTGTTTGATCTATTTTTTCTCGCCTTCTGAAACAAGATCGCTGACGCTTCGTTGTCGCAGGGCGTCTCTCCCCTACTTCACGACGCACACGGACCTAGTGCAGCGGCAGAAGGAGGCGATCAAGCAGCGGAAGGCCATCAGGATGGGGCTGCAGTCGGACAAGGACTGGACCGGCGACGGGTTCGTCAAGGAGACCGAGAGCATGGTCTCCAACTGATGCCGCAACTCCGTTGGATCGGATCTCTCGGTCTCCAACTGATGCCGCACCTCCGTCCGATCCCCTCACGACGCCCTTCCTTTCCACCATACTTCCTTCCACTTGTGATTACACCCGGACCTATAAACGAAACGAAAAGAAAGAACAGTGGGAACTTTTGCTGCACCTCATTCAATAAAGCATAGTGGTGGTACGAAATTCCTTTTTCCTTTTCACCGTGTTGTTCAAGGCGCGACGGGCCAATGCGACGACGTTCCCGGTCTGGACCTTGGACCTTGAGTCTTCGGGCTGGACCGAGTCATGTGTCCACTCACTCGGCAGTTGGTAATTATCTTCTCTTCTCAGTCTCTTCCAGACACATTATGTTTCCGTGTCATGTGAACGTGATCGGCGGCGGGAGTATCCCGGACTTGACCTGCTGGTGATAGGCTGGTGACTTGAAGTCGGGGTCTCTGGAGTGAAGTGTGAGGAAACTGTGGCGTCAGCCCCGGTCAGGTTCAGGTGTGCGGAGTCCTTGGCCAAATCTCTTCCACACCTGCTGCCGTTTGGTGCATCATATTGCCGGCTTTGTCGCGTTCTAGGCGCTCTCCTGAATCTTTGATGCGGTTTCGACTGACCATACGTGGCGTCACACGTATTCTGTCAAGAGCGACTTCGGCTGATTGGTGAGAAGACGTGATTGCGAGTTCGGAAAAGGCTGGTTCACACCCGAAATGGGGACGGGGGATGGGCAGCGGCTGGTCTCTGGAAGTGCCGTCGTGTTCCCCAGGCTTCTGGTTGAAAATATGAGCAATTTACCGTATGATTTAATCCATAGAAATACAAGATAAAACATGACTATTATAGCAGAGATGAAACGAGTCATGTAATCTAACAGAGAGAAGACAAATAGCATCTGCACATGTGAAATAGAACATAACATATGTAGAGCAGATACTAGTAGAAGAAACTGTAGTAGGTACTCAACAAAAGGTACATGAACACGTACTGAGCTGCGGCTGTAGCAGTAGCGTTGGCGTTGACGTTGTCACCTGTGTTGTCGAAGAGGTCGTCGACGACGGGTAAGACGTCATCGTTGGGGAAGTAGTCGTCGGTGTCCGGGGTGTCCGTGATGAAGAGGTAAGTAGTCGCGCAGAGCGCTCCCCAAAAACCTTATCACCCTTCTCCGTACAGGACTCAAAGAGGTGGAGTTTCGGAGGCCTACTGTCCCGACATGCGGTGCACGCTGCAAACCGGGATGGGGAATATCGTAGCAGTAGCTCAGTGCTTTAGAACTCGGCGGCGTGAGGAAAGTGTTCTTCTGGTGTGTCTGTCTGGAGAAGGAGCAGACTCTCTTTTATAGGCACATGAGAAGGAAGCGAACAGGTAGCAACGGGAGGCGAAGCAAAAGAGAGACGAAACGAACAACCATCAGCCGAAGGGTGCAGAGTTCGTATTCAATCTCCACTATAGCAAAACTTTTCAGCTCCCGTGTGACCTTCTGTATACCAGTCGTGCGTGGCAAAAATTTAAACAATGGCTCGGCTCATTCCCGCAACCCGCGGTGCGCCGTGACGAGGCGGGTGGCGGAGGAGGAGCGCGCGTGAATATCTCTCTTGTTCTCATCCTCATACATGTGGAGAAACAACCTCCCTTATAAGGAAGTCCAACTCCTACCAAACTAGCAATGTAGGACTAAACTTTAGTCCCACCTCTTTCCTTACACGAATGGGCTAAGTGGGCCTCTAGAATTTATTAGGAATTCTGAAAAATGTTATTGGGCTGGCCCAAAATAGATTAAATTCCAGCAATCCCCCACCAGATCTCAGAGGCAAACAAAATTTCCCTTTGGTTCCAAAACACTGTTTATATACGGTACTGTAGTGGAGACTGTTAAGTTGAATTTCCACCTAGAACTCTATGCTACACTAGTAAGCAACTTGAACAGTGGACTAGGCCGTGAACTGCAAGTTTTCTACGAATCTAGCTATCTTTCACATCTAATTCACGGGATCTCCGATCACATAGACTAGGTTAGCACTATGAACAACTTATATTGTGGGTCTCATACCCATCTCCTTAGATGCATTATCTATCACATTACGTGATAGACCCTTAATACAAGGATCTGCCAGATTTTTAGATGTTTGGATATAGTCCATTGCAATAACTCCGGAGTATCTTATTTTTCTGACAGACTTTAACCTTCTCTGAACATGTTTTGATGACTTCATATTATCCTTTGAGCTGCTCATTTTCGTGATCACAGTTTGATTGTCGCAGTTCATAAGGATATCCGGTATAGGTTTCTCAACAGCCGGCAAGTCATTCAAGAGCTGACGAAGCCAATCTGCTTCGACCGTAGTTGTATCTAGTGTTGTGAGTTCTGCTTCCATTGTTGACCTTATTAAGATGGCCTGCTTGCAAGACTTCCAAGAAACAGCGCCACCTCCAAGAGTGAATACATATACGCTCGTTGCCTTTATCTCATCAACATCTGAGATCCAGTTTGAGTCACTATACCCTTCAAGCACATTTGGTACCCAGCGTAGTGAATTCCATAATTCGCAGTGCCTTTCAAATAACTCGTAACTCTCTCTAGAGCTTTCCAATGATCATCTCCCGGTTTTGAAACAAATTCGCTCAGTTTGCTAACAACAAAAGAGATGTCAGGTCTTGTAGCACTGGCTAAATACATAATCGAGCCAATAGTTTGAGAATATTTCAATTGGTCTCTAGCAATTCTTCGGTTCTTTCAAAGCAGCATGCTAGCGTCATATGGTGTTGGAGAGGGCTTGCAGTCACTATAGCCAAAGCGACTCAAGATCTTTTCCACATAGTGAGATTGAAGCAATGTAATCCCAGCATCATCATCTCTCAATAGCTTGATGTTTAGAATAACATCCGCTACTCCTAAATCCTTCATCTCAAAACAGCGAGATAGGAGATCCTTGACCTCCTTAATAGCATCCAGATGTGTTCCGAAAATCAATATGTCATCAACATACAAGCAAAGGATAACTCCCTCGCCCCACCATGGCGATAGTACACACATTTGCGAGCTTCGTTTACAACACAGCCTGCAGCAGTTAAAGTTCTTTCAAACTTCTCATGCCACTGCTTAGGTGCTTGCTTAAGTCCATACAAAGACTTCAGCAAACTTGCACACCTTTCTTTCTTGACCGTCCACTACAAACCCATCTGGTTGTTCCATGTAAATTTCCTCGTCCAACTCTTCATTTAGGAAAACAGTCTTGACATCCATTTGATGAACAAAAAGACCATGTGAGGCAGCTAGTGAAAATAGTACTCGAATAGTGGTCAGACGAGCCACGAGCGAGTAAGTATCAAAGACATCTTCACCTTCCTTTTGGGTATAGCCCTTGGTGAAAGATCGATGATATCACCTAGACGGGGGGTGAATAGGCGCTTTAAAATAATTACGGTTTAGGCTTGAACAAATGCGGAATAAACCTAACGGTTAATTTGTCAAGCACAAAACCTACAACAACTAGGCTCACCTATGTGCACCAACAACTTATGCTAAGCAAGATAAACTGCTAGGTGATAGCAAGATATATGACAGGAAACAATATGGCTATCACAAAGTAAATTGCATAAGTAAAGGGCTCGGGTAAGAGATAACCGAGGCACGCGGAGACGACGATGTATCGCGAAGTTCACACCCTTGCGGATGCTAATGTCCGTTTGGAGTGGTGTGGAGGCACATTGCTCCCCAAGAAGCCACTAGGGCCACCATAATCTCCTCACGCCCTCGCACAATGCAAGATGCCGTGATTCCACTAAGGGACCCTTGAGGGCGGTCACCGAACCCGTACAAATGGCAACCCTTGGGGGCGGTCACCGAACCCGTCAAATTGCTCGGGGTGATCTCCACAACCTAATTGGAGACCATGATGAGGGAGTCCTAGATTAAGGGGTCCTCGGGCGTCTGGCCTGTGTGACGTGGGCCGGACTGATGGGCCACGAAGATACAAGATAGAAGACATCCTCACGTGCCCGGATGGGACTCTCCTTTGCGTGGATGGCAAGCTTGGCGTTTGGATATGAAGGTTCCTTCCTCTGTAAACCGACTCTGTACAACCCTAGGCCCCTCCGGTGTCTATATAAACCGGAGGGTTTAGTTCGTAGAGGCAATCACAATCATACATGCTAGACATCTAGGGTTTAGCCATTACGATCTTGTGGTAGATCAACTCTTGTAATTCTCATATTCATCAAGATCAATCAAGCAGGAAGAGGGCCCGAACCTGGGTAAACATCGTGTCCCCCGTCTCCTATTAGCATCAACCTCAGACGCACAGTTCGGGACCCCCTACCCGAGATCCACCGGTTTTGACACCGACATTGGTGCTTTCATTGAGAGTTCCGCTGTGTTGTCATCAGGAGGTTCGATGGCTCCATCCATCATCTACAACAATGCGACCCTGGAGGGGGTTTTTCTCCCGGCCAGATCTTCGTATTTGGCGGCTTCGCACTGCGGGCCAACTCGCTTGGCCATCTAGAGCAGATCGATAGCTACGCCCCAGGTCACCAGATCAGTTGGGAATCTGGACTACATCGCTGATATCTGAGGAGACTTGATCTTCCAAGGGTTCACGACTCCAACCTCCGCTCTGGCTTTATATCCGGAGCGCTGATAACCCACAAGTATAGGGGATCACAACAGTTTTCGAGGGTAGAGTATTCAACCCAAATTTATTGATTCGACACAAGGGGAGCCAAAGAATATTCTCAAGTATTAGCAGTTGAGTTGTCAAACAACCACACCTGGATAACTTAATATCTGCAGCAAGGTATTTAGTAGCAAAGTAATATGGAAGTAACGGTAACGGTAGCAAAAGTAATATTTTTGGGTTTTGTAGTGATTGTAACAGTAGCAACGGAAAAGTAAATAAGCGAGGAACAATATGTGAAAAGCTCGTAGGCATTGGATAGGTGATGGAGAATTATGCCGGATGTGGTTCATCATGTAACAATCATAACATAGGGTGACACAGAACTAGCTCCAATTCATCAATGTAATGTAAGCATGTATTCCGAATATAGTCATGCATGCTTATGGAAAAGAACTTGCATGACATCTTTTGTCCTACCCTCCCGTGGCAGCGGGGTCCTAACGAAAACTAAGGGATATTAAGGCCTCCTTTTAATAGAGTACCGGACCAAAGCATTAACACATAGTAAATACATGAACTCCTCAAACTATGGTCATCACCGGGAGTGGTCCCGATTATTGTCACTTCGGGGTTGCCGGATCATAACACATAGTAGGTGACTATAGACTTGCAAGATAGGATCAAGAACTCACATATATTCATGAAAACATAATAGGTTCAGATCTGAAATCATGGCACTCGGGCCCTAGTGACAAGCATTAAGCATAGCAAAGTCATAGCAACATCAATCTCAGAACATAGTGGATACTAGGGATCAAACCCTAACAAAACTAACCCGATTACATGATGAATCTCATCCAACCCATCACCGTCCAGCAAGCCTACGATGGAATTACTCACGCACGGCGGTGAGCATCATGAAATTGGTGATGGAGGATGGTTGATGATGACGATGGCGACGGATTCCCCTCTCCGGAGCCCCGAACGGACTCCAGATCAGCCCTCCCGAGAGGTTTTAGGGCTTGGCGGCGGCTCCGTATCGTAAAATGCGATGAATCCTTTTCTCTGATTTTTCTCCCCGAACACGAATATATGGAGTTGGAGTTGAGGTCGGTGGAGCAACAGGGGGCCCATGAGGCAGGGGGGCGCGCCCAGGGGGGCAGGCGCGCCCCCCACCCTCGTGGACAGGTGGAGGCCCCCCTGACGTGGATTCTTCTTCCAGTATTTTTAATATTTTCCAAAAATAAGTTCCGTGGAGTTTCAGGTCATTCCGAGAACTTTTGTTTCTGCACATAGATAACACCATGGCAATTCTGCTGAAAACAGCGCCAGTCAGGGTTAGTTCTATTCAAATCATGCAAGTTAGAGTCCAAAACAAGGGCAAAAGTGTTTGGAAAAGTAGATACGACGGTGACGTATCAACTCCCCCAAGCTTAAACCTTTGCTTGTCCTCAAGCAATTCAGTTGATAAACTGAAAGTGATATAGAAAAACTTTTACAAACTCTATTTGCTCTTGTTGTAAATATGTAAAGCCAGCATTCAAGTTTTCAGCAAAGATTATGACTAACCACATTCACAATAACTCTTAGGTCTCATGTTTACTCATATCAATGGCATAATCAACTAGCGAGCAATAATAATAAATCTCGGATGACAACACTTTCTCAAAACAATCATAATATGATATAATATGATGGTATCTCGCTAGCCCTTTCTGAGACCGCAAAACATAAATGCAGAGCACCTTTAAAGATCAAGGACTGACTAGACATTGTAATTCATGGCAAAAGAGATCCAATCATAGTCATACCCAATATAAATTAATAGTAATGAATGCAAATGACAGCAGTGCTCTCCAGCTGGTGCTTTTTAATAAGAGGGTGATGACTCAACATAAAAGTAAATAGATAGGCCCTTCGTAGAGGGAAGCAGGGATTTGTAGAGGTGCCAGAGCTCGGTTTTAAAGCAGAGATAAATAATATTTTTAGCGGCATACTTTCATTGTCAACACAACAACCAAGAGATGGTGATATCTTCCATGCTACACACATTATAGGCGGTTCCCAAACAGAATGGTAAAGTTTATACTCCCCCTCCACCAACAAGCATCAATCCATGGCTTGCTCGAAACAACGAGTGCCTCCAACTAGCAACAACCCCGGGGGAGTTTTGTTTGCAATTATTTTGATTTAGTTTGCATAAAGCATGGGACTGGGCATCCCGGTGACCAGCCATTTTCTCGTGAGTGAGGAGCGGAGTCCACTCCTCTTGAGAATAACCCACCTAGCATGGAAGATACGAACATCCCTAGTTGATACATGAGCTATTCGAGCATACAAAAAAGAATTTCATTTGAAGGTTTAGAGTTTGGCACATACAAATTTACTTGGAACGGCAGGTAGATACCGCATATAGGAAGGTATAGTGGACTCATATGGAATAACTTTGGGGTTTAACGGATTGGATGCACAAGCAGTATTCCCGCTTAGTACAAGTGAAGGCTAGCAAAAGACTGGGAAGCGACCAACTAGAGAGCGACAACAGTCATGAAAATGCATTAAAATTAATATACATTGAGTGCAAGCATGAGTAGGATATAATCCACCATGAACATAAATATCGTGAAGGCTATGTTGATTTGTTTCAACTACATGTGTGAACATGTGCCAAGTCGAGTCACTTAAATCATTCAAAGGAGGATACCACCCCATCATACCACATCACAACCATTTTAATAGCATGTTGGCACGCAAGGTAAACCATTATAACTCATAGCTAATCAAGCATGGCACGAGCAACTATAATCTCTAATTGTCATTGCAAACATGTTAATCCATAATAGGCTGAATCAGGAACGATGAACTAATCATATTTACAAAAACAAGAGAGGTCGAGTTCATACCAGCTTCTCTCATCTCAGTCAGTCCATCATATATCGTCATAATTGCCTTTCACTTGCACGACCGAACGATGTGAATAATAATAATAGTGCACGTGCATTGGACTAAGCTGGAATCTGCGAGCGTTCAATAAGCAGGAGAAGACAAGGCAATATGGACTCTTGGTTAAATCAACAATAATGCATATAAGAGCCACTTCGACAATTTAATTATGGTCTTCTCCTATCGACCCCTAAAGAGAAGAAAAGAAATAAAACTATTTACACGGGAAAGCTCCCAACAAGCAAAAGAAGAATGGGAAATATTTTTGGGTTTTCTTTTTAATTATTACTACCACAGCAAGAGAAGTAAACTAACTAAAAGCCACAACTAATATTTTTTGTTTTTCTTAAGGTTTAACAAACACACAAGAAGAAAGCAAGAAAAAGAAAATAAACTAGCATGGATATTACAATGAAAAAGTATGAGCACCGACATCTAGCAATGAGTGTGTGAACATGAATGTAATGTCGGTGGAAAATACGTACTCCCCCAAGCTTAGGCTTTTGGCCTAAGTTGGTTTATTGCCACGGATGGCCTGGCGGATATCCAAAGTTATAGTTGGGGTCGTACTGGGATGCAGCGGCCATTGCATCGTGTGCTGCAGCTTGGAGGCGAGCTATCTCAGCCCTCCTCTTATACTCCTCCGCCTCCTCTCTGGTTATGTAATGTCTCCCTTTTTCCTGAAATTCAAAGGAAGCGGGAGTAGGGAGGACAATATTGACAGCGTGACGCCTGTCAAAGATTAGTCGGTACTGGAGAGGCGGTTCATTCCTCTCAACAAACTGATGGTGAATCATAGCATTAAAGTCTAGATAAGTAGGAGGCAATTCAATATCATCATCACGTATGGTTACACCAAGAAAATCAGCTAAGCGAGTTGCATAAATTCCACCAAAGAAATCTCCATTAAATCTATTATGATGCAACCTACGTGCAACAATGGCTCCCAAATTATAAGATTTATCTCCTAACACAGCACTCCTGAGAACACTGAGGTCAGGGACACACATATGACATGCTTCATCTTTACCATTTATGCACCTACCTATGAAGAGAGCAAAATAATGTATAGCAGGAAAATGAATGCTCCCTATGGTAGCTTGGGATATATCTCTAGATTCCCCCACAGTTATACTAGCAAGAAAATCTCTAAATTCATATTTGCGAGGTTCACTAGCACTACCCCATTGTGGAAGTTTGCAAGCAGTGGTAAGATCCTCTAAGTCCATAGTATAATATTTTTCATAAAGATCAAATAGGACAGTTTGAGAATTGCGTGAAGATGAAAATTCAAACCTCCTCACAAAGGAACTAGTAAGATAGTGGTACTGGCGGCACTTTTCTGCCTCGAAGCTCACAAGATCGGCGTTACGCAAATACGCGTTAAATTCTTCCTTGATTCCCGCTCGATCCATAAAGTCTTCTGAAGGCCATTCACAAGGCCGCACTGGAGCATTCCTTGGTGGCTCATCATCGGCATCGCGCATTGCAAGCCTGGGTCCTTGCTTCCTTGAAGGGCCACCTTGGTACATTTTCCTAAACATATTTCTTCCTCTGAAAAATTTCTGAAATTTTTAGTAACTTCAAATAAAAGTGAACCAAGCTCAACAAAATTGATAGCAACTACTCCTACAAGTGCCTAGAGCCTATATCATGCATTAGAACTACTTGGAAGCATATAAATTTGACATGCAAGCTCAAGAACATGGTCACCTAGGCAACACAAATTTGCAATGAATAAAGCACTAGAGCAAAAACTAATTGGACCAATGGAGGAGTCACATACCAAGGAACAATCCCCCCAAGCAGTTTTGTGAGAGGTGCTTTGAGCAAGGAGATCGAAAATCGCAGCAAAATGAGCTAGAACTCATGCTTGAGCTGGATGGTGATTTTTTTGGGAGGAAGAAGAAGTGTGTGGGTGCAGGAATAAGTGGAGGGGAGCCACCGTGGGCCCACGAGGCAGGGGGCGCGCCCTGTAGGGGTGGGCGCGCCCTGGACCCTCGTGGCCAGGTGCTTGCTCCCCCTGCCGTGTTCTCAGTGCCAGATATTCTCAAATATTCCAGAAAAAAATCATATTCCAATTTCAGGGCATTTGGAGAACTTTTATTTTCGGGGTATTTTTATATTGCACGGATAATTCAGAAAACAGACAGAAAAATACTATTTTTACTTTATTTCAACTAAATAACAGAAAGTAAAAGGAGGGTACCGAAGGTTGTGCTTTCTAACTTCATCCATCTCATGCTCATCAAAAGGAATCCACTAACAAGGTTGATCAAGTCTTGTTAACAAACTCATTCCGACTAACATGGAACCGGAGAAATTTCGAATAACACTATGTTACCTCAACGGGGATATGCACATCCCCAATAATAAGAATATCATATTTCTTTTTGATAGTAGGAAGAGGAAATTCAAAACCTCCAACAATAATCGATGGAATTTTTCCAATAGAACTGATACTGTAAACTTGAGGTTGTTTCCTCGGAAAGTGTACCGTATGCTCATTACCATTAACATGAAAAGTGACATTGCCTTTGTTGCAATCAATAACAGCCCCTGCAGTATTCAAAAAAGGTCTTCCAAGAATAATAGACATACTCTCGTCCTCGGGAATATCAAGAATAACAAAGTCCGTTAAAATAGTAACGTTTGCAACCACAACAGGCACATCCTCACAAATACCGACAGGTATAGCAGTTGATTTATCAGCCATTTGCAAAGATATTTCAGTAGGTGTCAACTTATTCAAATCAAGTCTACGATATAAAGAGAGGGCATAACACTAACACCGGCTCCAAGATCACATAAAGCAGTTTTAACATAGTTTCTTTTAATGGAGCATGGTATAGTTGGTACTCCTGGATCTCCTAGTTTTTTAGGTATTCCACCCTTAAAGGTATAATTAGCAAGCATGGTGGAAATTTTAGCTTCTGGTATCTTTCTCTTATTAGTGACAATTTCTTTCATATACTTAGCATAAGGATTCATTTTGAGCATATCCGTTAATCGCATACGCAAAAAGATAGGTCTAATCATTTCAGCAAAGCGCTCAAAATCCTCATCATCCTTTTTCTTGGATGGGTTGGGAGGAAAAGGCATGGGTTTCTGAACCCATGGCTCCCTTTCTTTACTGTTCTTCCTAGCAACAAAGTCTCTCTTATCATAACATTGATTCTTTGATTGTGGGTTATCAAGATCAACATCAGGTTCAATTTCTACATCATTATCATTGCTAGGTTGAGCATCGACATGAACATCATCATTAACATTATCACTAGTTTCATGTTCATTACCAGATTGTGTTTCAGCATCAGAAATAGAAATATCATTAGGATTCTCAGGTGTTTCAGCAATAGGTTCACTAGAAGCATGCAAAGTCCTATCATTTTTCTTTTTCTTCTTTTTAGAAGAACTGGGTGCATCACTATTATTTCTCTGAGAATCTTGCTCAATTCTCTTAGGGTGGTCTTCAGGATACAAAGGTTCCTGAGTCATTTTACCAGTTCTAGTAGCCACTCTGACAACATAGTCATTATTCTTACTATTCAATTCATTGAGCAAATCATTCTGAGCTTTAAGTACTTGTTATACTTGAGCGGTAACCATAGAAGCATGTTTACTAATGAGTTTAAGTTCACCTTTAACTCTAGACATATAATCACCCAAGTGTTCAAGCATATAAGAATTTTGTTTTAATTGTCTACCAAAATAAGCATTGAAGTTTTCTTGTTTAACAATAAAGTTGTCAAACTCATCTAAGCATTGTCTAGCAGACTTATAGTGAGGAATATCACCTTCACCAAATCTATAAATAGAATTTACCTTTACTACCTGTGTCGGGTTATCAAGACCATGAGTTTCTTCAATAGGTGATGAATTAAGATCATATGTTTCTTCAATAGGCGGTAAATTTACACCGTGTATTTCTTCAATAGGAGGTAAATTCTTAACATCTTCAGCTTTAATACCTTTTTTTTCATAGATTTCTTTGCCTCTTGCATATCTTCAGGACTGAGAAATAGAACACCTCTCTTCTTCGGAGTTGGTTTAGGAATAGGCTCAGGAGTTGGCTCAGGAAGTGTCCAATTATTTTCATTTGTCAACATATTATTCAATAGAATTTTAGTTTCATCTGGTGTTCTTTCCCTGAAAACAGAACCAGCACAACTATCTAGGTAATCTCTGGAAGCATCGGTTAGTCCATTATAAAAGATATCAAGTATTTCATTTTTCTTAAGAGGATGATCAGGCAAAGCATTAAGTAATTGGAGAAGCCTCCCCCAAGCTTGTGGGAGACTCTCTTCTTCAATTTGCACAAAATTATATATATTCCTTAAAGCAGCTTGTTTCTTATGAGCAGGGAAATATTTAGCAGAGAAGTAATAAATCATATCCCGGGGACTACGCACACAACAGGGGTCAAGAGAATTAAACCATATCTTAGCATCACCCTTTAATGAGAACGAAAATATTTTAAGGATATAAAAGTAGCGAGTTCTCTCATCATTAGTGAACAGGGTGGCTATATCATTTAATTTAGTAAGATGTGCCACAACAGTTTCAGATTTATAGCCATAAAAAGGATCAGATTCAACCAAAGTAATTATATCAGGATCAACAGAGAATTCATAATCCTTATCAGTAACACAGATAGGTGAAGTAGCAAAAGCAGGGTCAGGTTTCATTCTAGCATTAAGAGATTGCTGCTTCCATTTAGCTAATAACTTCTTAAGATCATATCTATCATTGCAAGCTAAAATAGCTCTAGCAGCTTCTTCATCCATAACATAACCCTCAGGAACAACAGGTAATTCATATTTATTAGGGGGGAGTCTTCATCATCCTTGTCATCAATATTATCAGTTTCAATAATTTCATTCTCTCTAGCCCTAGCAAGTTGTTCATCAAGAAATTCACCAAGTGGCACAGTAGTATCAAGCATAGAAGTAGTTTCATCATAAGTATCATGCATAGCAGAAGTGGCATCATCAATAACATGCGACATATCCGAATTAATAGCATAAGCAGGTTTAGGTGTCGCAAGCTTACTCAAAACAGAAGGTGAATCAAGTGCAGAGCTAGATGGCAGTTCCTTACCTCCCCTCGTAGTTGAGGGATAAATTTTTGTTTTCGCGTCTTTCAAGTTCTTCATAGTGACCAGCAGATATAAATCCCAAGTGACTCAAAGAATAAATCTATGCTCCCCGGCAACGGCGCCAGAAAATAGTCTTGATAACCCACAAGTATAGGGGATCGCAAGCGTTTTCGAGGGTAGAGTATTCAACCCAAATTTATTGATTCGACACAAGGGGAGCCAAAGAATATTCTCAAGTATTAGCAGTTGAGTTGTCAATTCAACCACACCTGGATAACTTAATATCTGCAGCAAAGTATTTAGTAGCAAAGTAATATGGAAGTAACGGTAACGGTAGCAAAAGTAATATTTTTGGGTTTTGTAGTGATTGTAACAGTAGCAACGGAAAAGTAAATAAGTGAGGAACAATATGTGAAAAGCTCGTAGGCATTGGATAGGTGATGGAGAATTATGCCGGATGTGGTTCATCATGTAACAATCATAACATAGGGTGACACAGAACTAGCTCCAATTCATCAATGTAATGTAAGCATGTATTCCGAATATAGTCATACATGCTTATGGAAAAGAACTTGCATGACATCTTTTGTCCTACCCTCCCGTGGCAGCGGGGTCCTAACGGAAACTAAGGGATATTAAGGCCTCCTTTTAATAGAGTGCCGGACCAAAGAATTAACACATAGTGAATAAATGAACTCCTCAAACTATGGTCATCACCAGGAGTGGTCCCGATTATTGTCACTTCGGGGTTGCCGGATCATAACACATAGTAGGCGACTATAGACTTGCAAGATAGGATCAAGAACTCACATATATTCATGAAAACATAATAGGTTCAGATCTGAAATCATGGCACTCGGGCCCTAGTGACAAGCATTAAGCATATCAAAGTCATAGCAACATCAATCTCAGAACATAGTGGATACTAGGGATCAAACCCTAACAAAACTAACCCGATTACATGATAAATCTCATCCAACCCATCACCGTCCAGCAAGCCTACGATGGAATTACTCACGCACGGCGGTGAGCATCATGAAATTGGTGATGGAGGATGATTGATGATGACGATGGCGACGGATTCCCCTCTCCGGAGCCCCGAACGGACTCCAGATCAGCCCTCCCGAGAGGTTTTAGGGCTTGGCGGCGGCTCCGTATCGTAAAACGCCATGAATCCTTCTCTCTGATTTTTTTCTCCTCGAACACGAATATATGGAGTTGGAGTTGAGGTCGGTGGAGCAACAGGGGGCCCACGAGGCAGGGGCGCACCCAGGGGGCAGGCGCGCCCCCACCCTCGTGGACAGGTGGAGGCCCCCCTGATGTGGATTCTTCTTCCAGTATTTTTAATATTTTCCAAAAATAAGTTCCGTGGAGTTTCAGGTCATCCGAGAACTTTTGTTTCTGCACATAGATAACACCATGGCAATTCTGCTGAAAACAGCGTCAGTCCGGGTTAGTTCCATTCAAATCATGCAAGTTAGAGTCCAAAACAAGGGCAAAAGTGTTTAGAAAAGTAGATACAACAGAGACGTATCAAGCGCGTCGCCAGGTCCGAAGACGGGATTCTTGAACCCGCCAGACTCTCTGGAGCCCCTAAGCCCAGTATGGGAGAGCTGGAGGAAGTAGTGTCGCTGGCAACCATCATGAAGTCAGACCCTTCTCCGGACACTGGTTTCGAACCCTCAGAGTCAGTGTCGTGTGAGCTCGGCCGAGGAGTTTCCTTCCCGCCATACTCCATGGATTCTCTTCTCCCTGGCCAAACCTCGCCTTTAAGCGAGGCTCTGGACTTGATGCGATCCCTCGTCATCACAGAGCAGCAACGTCCAAACTATGCCCAGCCCGGACTAGGGGCTGAGAGCGGGGAATTTTACATCCCACTCACCACCCACTTAATAGCCACCGTCGAGGACTTAACTGAGATGCTCGACTATGGCTCCGAAGACATCGACGGTATGGACGACGATGCCGGAGATAAACAGGCCAAAAACCCGCCGTTTACCGGACGCTGGACGGCCACCTCTTCATATGATGTATACATGGTGGATACACCCAAGTAGGATAACGGCGATAACGAGAAGAATCCAGTCGAGGATAAACCTCCTGAGATACAACCAAAGCACCGACGTCAGCGGCGCCGCTCTAAATCACGCCATGGAAAAGACAGCAATACCGGCACAAGAGACAACAATACTCCGAACGATGCCGAAGACGAAGAAGAACCCGTCAAGCCAACCTCCGAACAGGATGATCGGGAAGATGGGCAAGTTAGCCCCGATGAACAGGCTGAAAACGAAGACTTGGAGGACAGCAATTATCTCCCTCTCTCCGAGGATGAGGTGAGCCTCGGCAATGAGGATTTTATCGTGCCTGAGGAACCTCTCGAGCAGGAGCGCTTTAAGCGCCGGCTAATAGCCACTGCAAGGAGCCTGAAAAAGAAGCAGCAACAGCTTCAAGCTGATCAAGATCTACTTAACGACAGGTGGACTAATGTCCTGGCAGCCGAGGAATACGGCCTCGAACGCCCAACCAAAAGTTACCCGAAGCGTAAACTTCTACCTCAATTCGACGACGAGGCACCGGACCTCGTGCCATCAGCGCGTAACGCGGCTGACCGACCACCACGTGGCCGAGACAAAACGGCAACTCAAGCCGAACACCAGCCCTTACCACCTCACCGTAAATGTAGAGACACAACAGCTCGGTGTCGGTGTCAAAACCGGTGGATCTCGGGTAGGGGGTCCCGAACTGTGCGTCTAGGATCGATGGCAACAGGAGACGGGGGACACGATGTTTACCCAAGTTTGGGCCCTCTCTATGGAGGTAATACCCTACTTCCTGCTTGATTGATCTTGATGAATATGATTGTTACAAGAGTTGATCTACCATGAGATCGTAATGGCTAAACCCTAGAAGTCTAGCGTATGTGAATATGGTAATGAGTATCCGCCTATCCAGACTACGCTCTCCGGTTTATATAGACACCGGAGAGATCTAGGGTTACATGGGGTCGGTTACATAAGAAGGAATCTTCATGGTTGGTCGCCAAGCTTGCCTTCCATGGCAAGGAGTGTCCAATCCGGACACGGGTATAGTCTTCGGTCTTCATGTCTTCACAACCCATCAGTCCGGCCCAATGGACAACGGGCCGGACGCCCGAGGACCCCTTAGTCCAGGACTCCCTCAGTAGCCCCTGAACCTGGCTTCAATGACGAGGAGTCCGACGCGCAGATTGTCTTCGGCATTGCAAGGCGGGTTCCCCTTTTTCCGAACTCCACGATAGTCTTCGGATGCGATGATTGTATCCGGACCTGTAACGCATACCACACACCACCGTAGAGAGAATATAATATTTGCATGAATCTAATCTGTTGACAGCTTTTTTACAACACAACGTCACGTCTGTCCGGTCATAGTTTCAAACCCTTTTTCATCTGCCATCCCACGTTTCGAGACGCGGTCATAATTGGCACGTCATGTCGAAGCAGAGATCGTGTCCCCTTATTGCGGGATCCTCATCAATGCGGGCGTGGGTAACCCGACCGTGCCATTCGCACGGCCCTTGGGAATAGGCGAGTTTAGGGCGAGTGGGGAGGCGTTTGATATTCGCGGACTCTATAAAGGGGGTAAGGATCACCCACGCCCTTTCTTTCCCTCAGCCCTTCCGTCCTCGAGCTCCAGCACCCAAGCTTTAGCTTTTCTTCGTCCAAGAAAGCACTCCAAACATGTTCGGATCCGGAGCTGGAGGCAAGTGGATGGCCTCCTCCATTAAGAAGAAGGACATCAAGGAGCTCCGGGAGGCCGGATACCTAGCCAAGGAGATCGTTCACCGACTCCCGGCCAAGGGGCAGATTTTCCCCACTCCAGAGCCCTATGAGAGGGTTGTGTTTCTCAACATTTTGTCCGCGGACTGGGATTCCCTCTCCATCCATTTGTCCGTGGACTGATGTTTTACTATGGGCTGGATTTTCATGACCTAGCCCCCAACTTTATCCTCAACATTTCGGCATTTATCGTTGTTTGTGAGGCTTTTCTCCGCATCCCACCTCACTTTGGCCTGTGGCTGAAGACCTTTAATGTGAGGCCGAAAGTAGTGAGTGGTCAACAAGCAGAGTGCGGAGGCGCTATGGTGGGCAAGATGCCCAACGTCACCTGGCCCGAAGGCTCATTCGCAGAGACGATGAAGGGGTGGCAATCGGGGTGGTTCTACATCACCGAGCCGCGCGACGCCAATTGGGCGGCGGCCCCCGAATTCCGATCCAGAATCCCGATGCGGCTCACCTCCTGGCAAGAGAGGGGCCTAACCTGGGGTCCTTCGGACGAGCTGACTGGGCTCCAGACGTGCGTCCAGAACATGATAGACAGGAAAATCAAGCTTGTCAACATGGTCCAGATCATGCTCATTCGCCGGGTCCTTCCGTGCCAACGCCGGACTTGCTATCTGTGGGAGTATGATCCGGCCAAGCACTAGACACTTCAAGAGCTCTTCGGCACGACGCACGAAGACATCTGGAGAGTGCTTTTCAAGGCCGGCGAGACGCCGCCGCCTATGACCGAGGATCGCGGGCTTAGCTTAAAGCGCCAAGCCAATTCGGTAAGTTATTTCATGTTTTCAAGGCATACCTCTTACTGGCATATTTTGAGGTAAAGCCTAAGCTTTCTCATCCATGTTTTCAGGCCTGGATCGAGGTAGCAGAGGGGATTAACTGTCCGGCTCCGCTGCTCGAAGGCCAAGAATTCCCATTACTGACGAAAATGCTTTTTCCCGCACCTTATGAGGTGCCAGAGAAGACGGCCAGGAAAGCGGCCAAAGGGGCCAAGAAGGGCCCTCGCCGAAAAGGCGCTCCGGACGTGACGTCCGAAGACGAAACCTCTTCTTCGTCCACCGATGACGATGATGAAGAGGAGGAAGAAGACGACTCCCCACCTGAGGTGGGGAAGAAGAAAAGAGCGGCCCCCACGAGTCCGAAAGCGAAAGTGCCTAAGAGGGTTAAAGGCTCCCTCGCGGATAACTCCGCGTGGGATCTTGACAGCAGTCCGGAGCGACCTCGCCGGACGAAGCCTCGGGCCGCTTCGTAAGTACCAGAATTCGCGAACATCTGGCCTTCCTGGTTTGTAATATTGACATATTGTAAACTTTGTCACTTGTAAGTGCATCTAGTGCCCCTTAGTGATTTTGGTGTATTGAAGACTTATAGGTTAAGGCACTAATGTGTTTATGAGTGTACACAGGTCTATAAGTCTATGAGGACTTTGCTATTTACGGAGAAAGTCGACCCCTAAAATGAAGTTCTTCGACTGAAGACTTTGGATTTCTGAAGACTTTGAAAGTGAAGAAATTGGTGTGACCTTGAAGACTAGGTATCCATTCGAGGAACATGAAGCGTGAAGACTTTTGTTTTCGTAGTTTCATTTTCTCTTTCTTGAGTCATAGGAAACACCGTACTGTTAAAGGGAGTCGAGGAAATACTAAGGAAAAATTTCCATGTGATGCTCGACTCAAAATCCTACACCTACCAATCCCTTCGAGTGTAGCCATTGGAAATCTCATACAGTTCAGTCATATTCTTCAGTGATAGAGACGAAGTTCTTCTGGTCTCTGAGGAATTTGTTCTGACTGAGGAGTTAGGAATTCGTCAGTGTGGATTGCCTACACAGTGAGGAACATGATAGCCCTGAGGAATTTGAGCCTCAAAATTCCGACCGTTGCTGTGCTATGCGCCAGCTGTCCCAAAATATCTACCCACCTAACGGTCATATCACTGGAGGGCATTTATGTCTTATCATGTTGGGCTGCTCCCTAGGCTATAAATAGCCGCCCCCTACAACCACTAGCTGGTTGGCTGCTCCGAGAGAAACTGACACTTGTCATTTGAGAGCATCCCCTCCTCCGAGGACTTTGAGCGAAAATCATCGAGTGAGGAAAACCCAAACCCAAACACCTACAAACCCAAAGTGATTGAGCATCACTGAAGAGATTGATCCTGCGTGGATCCGACGCTTGTTACCTTTGAACACTGTGCTTCTTCCAGACGGTTAGGCGTCAAGGTCTAGAGCATCCAAGAGGAATTGTGGATCGTCGAGTGACCGAGTTTGTGAAGGTTTGGAAGTCACCTGAAGACTTACCACGAGTGATTGGGCGAGGTCTGTGTGACCTTAGCTCAAGGAGAATACGGTGAGGACTGTGTGTCCGGGACTGTGTGTCCTCAGGTTTAAATACCTAGCCGCTCCAACCAGACGTACAACTGAGACAGCAGTTGGAACTGGTCTACCAAATCATTGTCTTCACCAAGCTTCCTGGTTCTATTTCCTCAACTCTTTCATTTCCTCATAACTATGTTGTGCACTTGCTCATATCTGTGTTTGAAGACTTTGACTGAAGACTTTCTCAATTTCCTCAGTTTAATTTCTTCAGTCTGTTTGTCTTCATCCTGTGTTTTCCTGTGTTTACGCTTCCTGTACTCTGTGCTTGTCTTCATTTCATCATGATGACGATGTTTGTGTTCTGTTATGCTTACTTCTAAGTACTTATTCCGCTGCAAGTAGTTCTTCGCTAAGGAATTTCCTCACCCGCAAATTCCTCAGTGAAGAATTCATAAAAATCGCCTATTCACCCCCTCTAGTCGATATAACGCACTTTTAATTGGTATCAGAGCAAGGTACTCCCTTGTTCTGTGTGATTTTGGTTTAACCGTCTGGAGTTTTAGTTATGTCGACCGCAGGTATGATCAAGGTCTCTGTTGGGTGTCCTACCTTCGATGGGATGGACTACCCTTACTGGAAGAATAAGATGCGAATGCATCTTGAGGCAATTGATAACGATCTCTGGTATGTTGTGGAAAATGGTGTTCCCTCAGTCACACCTTCTCTGAATGCTGCTGATGTGAAGAGATTCAAGCAACTCGATTCTCAAGTGAAGAACATCATATGTGGTCATCTGAGCAAAGGGCGGTATGGAAGAGTGAGTGCTTTGGAAACTGCTAAGCTTATCTGGGATAGGCTGTCCAAAGTCAATGAAGGAGTCTCAACACAACGTGACTCTCGAGTTGACGTTCTTCGCAATCTCTTCAACCGCTTCAAAAGACTTGACAATGAAAATGTTCAGCAAACCTTTGATCGCCTCACTGACATCTCAAATGAGCTTCAAGCACTCGGTGCCACTGACATCACCGACCATGAGGTGGTGAAGAAATTGCTGAGATCGCTTGATTCCTCATTTGATACTCTGGCATTGATGATACAAGAACATGCTGATTACAAGTCACTTGATCCAGCTGATATCCTCGAGAGGCTAAACACTCATGAGTTTCAGCTTGCTGAGAAGAGAGATCTCTATGGTTTGAGCTATGGCAGATCACGTGCCCTGAAGGCCAAGGCTGTCTCTGAATCTGAAGGTGAAGATTCTGGTAGTAGCCTTGGTGATCCTGAAGAACTGAGCCAGGAGCTAGCACTGCTCGTGAATAAATTCCAGAGGTTCTCAAGACGTGGTCGCTTTGGAAAATCCTCAAGGAGCAATGATTCCTCATCCAGTGACTACAAGAAGAGGCTATGCCACAAGTGCAAGAAACCTGGTCACTACATTCAAGATTGTCCTCAGTGGGAAAAGGAATCAAAGAATAAGAAATAAAAGGATTACAGTTCTGATGATGCGAAGAAGAAGAAATCTTCAAAGTCTTCATCATCAAAATCCTCGAAGTCTTCGTCACACAAGAAGAGCGGCTCCAAGAAGGCTCGGGCATTCATTGGCAAGGAAATGGACTCTGAGGCTGAATCTGAGGAACATGAGGAAGAGGAGGCATCTGAGGAGTCCGAGTCTGGTGTGGCGAGTCTAGCTCTCGCTACTGCATTCGTCAGCAAGTCTATCTTCAACTCTGAAGAAAATGACTTCACCAACAAGGCTGATGAAGGCAACGATGAATACGCTCCCACCTATTGCTTCATGGCAAAGGGTGCCAAGGTACTCAAATATACCTCATCTGAATCAAGTGAGAATGAATCTGATGAAAACCTCAAGCCCAGCTACTCTAAACTTGCTAAGATTGTTGTGAAACAACAAAAGGCTTTTGAAAAGGTTCAAAACATGCTAGACAAAAGTGATGATATGTTGGGTGAAGAAATGGATCGCACTAAAACCTTGACTGAAAATCTTTAGAGACTTCAGACTAGGTTTGACAACCTTCAAGGTCATCATAACACTCTCTTATCTGATCATGAGAAGCTTTCTTATGAATTTCTTCAAAGAAAGCAAGATCTTGAAAAGCTAAGAGTGAGTTATGAAGATCTTCAGAAGGAGCGCGATTCATTACTTGCTCAACAAATCAGCGCTTCTCAGGAAGAATTTGTTCCTCCATGTTTGAAATGCATTGAACGTGAATCTGCTAATTCTTCACCTGAATGTTCAAATGCTTCTAATGCTACAAATTCTTCAACTATCTCTGCTATCACTAATTCCTCATCTGAGGACATTGCTAGTATCACTGATGATGCAGGGCTGAAGGAATTGTACATGACAGGCATGTACAAAAGCCTCAAAGGGCATCAGACTCTTTGTGATGTGCTTAAAAAGCAGATTCTGAACAGGAACCCTAGGAAAGAGGGTATTGCCTTTGAGAGGAAACTCAATGCTGATGGTACTTATTGGAAGCCTGAGCAGTACCCCAAAACCTCATGGATTGCTGCAAAGGGACCTCCAGTAGATCCATCTAATCTATCTGGCTTTACATGTGAATCTCCTCATTCTTCTGATGAGTCATTTGACTCCAACTATAAACTGTTCAAAAATCAGGATGGTGAAGTATTTGCTAGATATGTTGGCACTAACTGCAGGAACGGTTCCCCTATGAAGAAAATCTGGGTTCCCAAAAGATGCCTTAAAAGTCTTCAGGTGAATGTCCTCATGACACCACCTGTGAAGAATAGGAACCCCAGATCAAACTCTTCATATAGACCAAATTCTTCATATGGATCCAAGTCCTCATACGTACCAAATTCCTCACGTGGATCATATTCCTCAAAAGGATCAAATTCCTCATATGATTATCATCGTGCTAAGACCTCTGTTTCGCAGGGAAGAGCTAAGGGCTATGAATATGAGCATTACTCTTCTAACCATTATGTTCATAAGTCCTCGAAGAATTTCTCTGCTTATTCATATGCTTACCCTAACTTCTCTTATGTGAAACGAAATGGATTGACTTCTATGCCACCTTTATCATATGGATCTCGCAGAGTGATGAACTCTTTGCCACCCCTTCAGATGTGGGTGGTGAAGAAAAAGAACTAATTTCTTCTGCAGGGTCAGGTCTCCAGACGTGCTAAAACATCTGAAGAATTTGCTGGAGACCTGAAAATGCCTGAAAGGACGCATGCTAATCATGAAGAAATGAACTTTCATTTCTCACGTCCTCATACTGCTTTATCTGTTCTATTGCGTGATGAAATTGATCTGATGAATTAATGTCATATTCTTCGCTGATGAAGTATATGAGTTCGTAAGTTGCACTAATTCATCTGCAGCATGATCAACCCAAATCCAATGAGTGGGTCCTCGATAGTGGATGTACAAATCACATGATTGGTGACAAGAATCTATTGATTGATGCTCCCTTATCTCCATCGCATCTGAAGCATATCATCTTCGCTGACAAAGGCAAAAGTCAGGTATTGGGTCTAGGTAAGGTTGCGATATCAAAGGATTGACACATGGACAAAGTCATGCTTGTCGAGTCCTTAGGATACAACCTCATGTCTGTCTCAATGCTTTGTGATCTTGATATGGTTGTTGTCTTTGGCAAGTATCGTTGTGTTGTGATCATGGAAGCTGACAATTCCAAAGTCTTCGAAGGCTTTAGGAGAGGAGACTTGTACATTGTTGATTTCTCTACAGGACCACAACCAACCGTATGTCTACTTGCAAAAGCTTCAGAAGGCTGGCTTTGGCATCGACGACTTGGTCATGCAGGCATGAGGAATTTGCACACGCTTGCGAAGAAGAAGCATGTCATTGGCATTGAGAATGTCAAATTCCTCAAGGATAACTTATGCGGAGCCTGTGAAGCTGGAAAGATGACCAAGGCCAAGCATCCAGCAAAGACTATCATGACCACTACTCGACCATTTGGATTGCTTCACATGGATCTTTTTGGTCCTAATCATTATTCTGCAGTTTCAAGTGATGCATCTCAATATGGCTTTGTTATTGTTGATGATTACTCTCGTTACACATGGGAACACATTATTACATACAAACATGAAGTGCAGGAAGTCTTCAAACGATTTTCTTCGAGAGCTTCAACCAACTTCGGTGTGAAGATCAAGCACATTAGAAGTGACAATGGAACTGAGTTCAAGAACTCCGGTCTTGATGACTATCTTGATGAACTTGGTATTACTCATGAGTTATCTGCTCCTTATACTCCTCAGCAGAATGGCGTCGTGGTGCGCAAGAACAGGACTCTTGCTGAGATGGCTCGCACTATGCTTGATGAATACAAGACGCCTCGTCGTTTTTGGATTGAGGCAATTGATACTGCGTGCCACATCATCAACAGAGTATATCTTCACAAATTCTTCAAGAAGACTGCATATGAACTCCTCACTGACAAGAAACCCAATGTGAGTTATTTCAAAGTCTTCGGTGCTAAATGTTGGATTAGAGATCCTCATCACAACTCTAAATTTGCACCGAAAGCACATGATGGTTTCATGCTTGGTTACGAAAAGGACTCGCACACCTACAGAGTCTTCAACAACGTTCTTCACAAGGTTGTTGAAACTATAGATGTGCGGTTCAATCAAACTAATGGCTCGCAAAGAGAGAACCTACCTTCTATGATAGATGAACCAACACCTGAGGAATCTATCAAGTTCAAGGTTACTGAGGATGTCATTCCTACCGAAGAATCTGCTGAAGAATTCATTCTAGAATGTGAAGAACGTCGAGCTGATGCAAAGAAAATGGTGCTGAGGAAAATGGTCCTGAAGAAAATGCTGATCAAATTCCTCGACGACAACCCGCTCATCCTCGCGTTGCAAACGAAGTGCAAATTGAGAGAATCATCGATGACATTGAAGCACCAGGTCCTCTCACACGCTCAAAAGCTTCCCATTTGTCTAACTTTTGTGGTCACTTTGCTTTTGTCTCTATCACAGAGCCCACTAAGGTAGATGAAGCATTTCTGGAGCCTGAGTGGATTCAAGCTATGCAAGAAGAATTACATCAGTTCGAGCTCAACAACGTCTGGGAACTGGTCAAACGTCCAGATCCTTGCAAGCACAATATCATTGGCACAAAGTGGATCTACCGCAACAAGCAAGATGAAAATGGCCTTGTGGTGAGGAATAAGGCACGACTTGTAGCTCAAGGCTACACACAGGTTGAAGGAATTGTTTTCGATGAAACTTTAGCACCTGTTGCTAGACTTGAGGCTATTTGCATATTACTTGCTTATGCTAACCATCATGATATCACTCTATATCAAATGGATGTGAAAAGTGCATTCCTCAAAGGTAAGCTTGAGGAAGAAGTATATGTTGCTCAACCCCCAGGTTTTGAAGATCCAAAGCATCCCGATAAAGTCTTCAGACTCAATAAGGCCCTCTATGGCCTCAAGCAGGCCCCTCGGGCGTGGTATGATACTTTGAAGGAATTCCTCATGAAGAAAGGCTTCAAACCTGGTTCACTTGACCCAACTCTTTTCACTAAGTCTTATGATGGTGAATTGTTTGTGTGCCAAATATATGTTGATGATATTATCTTTGGCTGTACTGACCAACGTTACAGTGATGAATTTGCCTATATGATGAGTGAAGAATATCAAATGTCTATGATGGGAGAGTTGAAATTCTTCTTAGGTCTTCAAATTCGTCAACAGCGCAATGGAATATTCATATCTCAGGAGAAATACCTCAAGGACGTATTGAGGAAATTCGGCGTGCAAGATTGCAAAGGCGTCAAAATTCCTATGCCCACAAATGGCCATCTATGCACTGATGAAAATGGTATTGACTTCGATCAAAAGGTATACCGCTCCATGATTGGTTCTCTATTGTATTTATGTGCATCTAGGCTAGATATTATGCTTAGTGTTTGCATGTGTGCCCGATTTCAAGCTACACCGAAGGAATCACACCATAAGGCTGTGAAGCATATTCTTCGATATCTAGCTCACACACCAACACTTGGATTATGGTACCCCAAGGGCTCGGTTTTTGATCTCATTGGATATTCAGACTCTGACTATGCTGGTGATTGTGTGGACCGCAAGTCAACATCTGGCACATGTCATTTCCTCGGACGATCTTTGGTCTGTTGGTCCTCGAAGAAATAGAACTGCGTATCACTGTCTACTGCTGAAGCTGAATACATTGCTGCTGGTTCTTGTTGTGCTCAATTGCTGTGGATGAAGCAAACTCTCAAGGACTACGGCGTCAACGTGAAGAATGTGCCTCTCTACTGTGACAATGAGAGTGCCATCAATATTGCTCATAACCCAGTTCAGCACTCGAAGACCAAGCACATTCAGATTCGTCATCATTTTCTTCATGATCATGTGTTGAAGGGCGACATTTCTATTGAGCATGTGAAGACTGAAGAACAACTAGCCGATATCTTCACAAAGCCCTTGGATGAGAAGAGATTTAGCAAGTTGCGGTGTGAGCTAAATATCTTAGAATCTTCGAATGTTCTTTGAAAAGGACACTCATCCTAACACTTATGCAAAATTGATGACTTAGATGTGCAACACATGAAGACTTTCTCAATTTCCTTAGTTCAATTTCTTCAGTCTGTTTGTCTTCATCCTGTGTTTTCCTGTGTTTACGCTTCCTGTACTCTGTGCTTGTCTTCATTTCATCATGATGACGATGTTTGTGTTCTGTTATGCTTACTTCTGAGTACTTATTCCGCTGCAAGTAGTTCTTCGCTAAGGAATTTCCTCACCCGCAAATTCCTCAGTGAAGAATTCATAAAAATCGCCTATTCAACCCCCCTCTAGTCGATATAACGCACTTTCATCATTGCAGTTCGGCACGCGATGGCTCCCCGCAATCCTCGACAGAGGATTCGCTGGACTCGAAGGAGATGGCTAGCATGTCTCCGCCACCTGCTCATTCCGTCTCAGCCAAGGGTGATGACGAGGTGGTGTTCAAAAAGACTTTTCCATGCCGGGGGGAGATTCCGGAGATCATCGGGGTGACGCCCCAGGACGACTCCTCGGCCGCCGGGCATACGGGGGAAAAAGTCCCCACGGGGACTGGTGACGGGGCCTGAGTTCCCTTCGGACCTCAGCCGGATACCATCCCGGAGATCTACACGGCTCCGGGGTCCAGCGAACGGCATTCCCCACAAGGAGGGAATGTGCCTGTTCCACCGGTGTCCTCTGTCCAACCAGAGGCACCGGATAATCTGCTGGAGGCGCTATGAGGCGCCTCTATCGTGGATGAACATCGTGTCCTTATGGACACGGTAATAGAGAAGGTTCAGTTCGTCAAAAGCGGACTGGCCGAAGCCTGCACTAGCCTTCTAACGGGCTTTGAGGTAAGTAATGTGATTGTAGGAAAAATATCACAGTATAGACAGTAGCCCCTGATGCTCTGTTTGGTGTTCGGGAAGAAAAGCCGAACAGAGGATCAAGAATAAATATCGCAGGAGTCTAACATGAGTTGTCTATGTGAATAAGCAGGCATCGCTGCAGGCTGCCACTGCTCATGCTGCGGAGGTCTCTGGACTGAAGCAGAAACTGGAGCGGGCCAAGGAGGAGCTCGGCCTCGTGAAGAAGCAGTTGGAGGATAGCCAAGGTATGCAGTAACCTGTGGGTACATTTCGAAAAAATGAATAGTCCGACCGGGCTAAAGTGTCATAAACTTTATTAGAGGCCACGACCGAGGTGGCAGCCCTTAAGAAGGCGCTAGCCGAGGCCGAGGACAAAGCGGCCAAGGAACGCGCCTCGCGCGAGAAGCACGAGGCCCGGGTTAGCGAGGCGCAGCAACAGCTCCAGGGCGCGATAGAGAGATTTGAGTCCTTGGAGCGCGATTGTAAGGTGCAAGAGTCCGAATTGGCGAAGGCCCGCCAGAGCGCGCAGGATGCACGAGCCGAAGCCCAGAGCGCCCTCCAGGAAATTCAGGCGGCCAAGAAAATTACGGCGGGTAAGTCTTTCACCATGCATAGCAAGTATGTAGAAGAAACGTTCCTTGTACTTATCCTGAATTTGGATTTTCCAGGGGTGTTTACAGATCTGCCGCACAGTGTATCAGATGTTGCCGAGCATTATAGAGCCGAAGAAGGGATGTCTATGGAGAAGCTATTCTGGTCCAAATATCTGGGATCCGAACATCCGGTGCCCTTCAGCGACCAGCTAAAGCAGTTGGTTGAGCTGCACAGGTTGGCAGAGCTAGCCATGAAGGACCTGATAGTCCGGCTGTGGCCTGCCGATCCTATACCTAGCAGATACTTCGGACTTGTGCAGCAGCTTGTGAGTGCCTGTCTGCAGCTCGAAGCCGTGAAGCGGTCGGTCTGTATTGAAGGTGCGCGTATGGCCTTTGCCCGCGTCAAGACGCATTGGGCAAAGCTCGATGCCAAGAAGCTAATGACCGAGGGGCCGCCGGAGGGCAAGGAGCATCGTCGGCCCGAGCTCTATTTTGATGGTGTCCTGGAGGGGTCCCGCCTTGTGGCGGAGCAATGTTCGAAGGATATCATATTCCCATGAGAACATGTGTATTACCTTGCCCTGTAATATGGAACAATGATGTTATGTAGTATAATGCTTATGATTTAAATTTTACCTCCTGTGCGACCGTTTATTAAATCTGAGGGTTGACCAGTTGTCGTCTTCTGCCCCCACGTGGATAGTACGGGGGTGTTCGGGATAAATCTAAACACTCTTTGCTCCACATTCTGGTCCTTAAAGGAGGTGTTTAGCGCAACGAACAAGGCAATCAGACTATGCGGTCTTTACCACCCTCACTTAGCCATAGGAGTTTGACAATTAAAAAAGTTGGCGAAGCCCCTGGTATTCGGAAGACCGAACTAGGGGCGCTATACACGCCTAATCGGAGGAACCGATTCTTCGCAAGAAGCGGAAAAAATCTCTAACGATTTGGAACCTCTCGAACAGCTGACCGGCTCTCGCCGCATCATGACAGTCAGTTTTTGGCTTTCTCTACTGAGGTGCTCGTCCGGAAGAACCGGGACACAATCTCAGTAGTTGTCCCTTTACTACCCTAGCCAATATAGCGGAACGTAAGGTAGTAAGCACAGGAGCCGGGCAACCCAACTATTGACCAAAGACATCATTCAGAGCCGATGCATATAATGCTATAAGTTCGGGGTGCCGAACTATACTATAAAAGTGTTTCGACTTTTTATTGCCGTAGTGTTGGGTGTAATGAAGCCCCTGGCGTAGGAATACGTACCATGGTGTACGTGTGCAATGAGTAATTAATACCGAGGTGAGGAAACGGGAAAATGAAATAATAAGCTGAAGCTACCGTGTATTCACCATTGTGATGTAACTAGTACGTCGAAGCGTACTTTGTACAAGTAATGTGATAAGCAAGTAAGGCTATTTAACATGCCGCAACCAAGGGCGGGCTACGTGCGGGTATGAAAAGCAAGTATGGCAATCATTTAGTAGAGACCACCTGGGGATTCCCTTGTTAGCCAGAGCTCCTTGCCTTCTTGGTGTGTTCTGTAAGTGGGTTGTCCGTATAGACCTCGAAAAGAGAAGAAAACCCGTAAAAAGGAAAAAGTAAAAGCGTGCGAATCCCAGGGTCGGTCAAGCCATACTGTGGATCACAAGCGAGTTATGCCTCCGTCAATACCCATGGGGTTTTGAGTGCGTAGTTTATGTACGCGCAGTATTAATGCCATTGCCTCATCGGGGCTGGGACGGAGGCTAAATTGCTAATTCGGCTCGTGACGAGCCGACCTGTCCTATTGCAGTGTGGTCCGGACCCTCTTAATGATGTCCAGGGGCTCGGCAGCCGGATTATAATGCTGCTTGAGAAGGCCGCTCTGTACTTCTGCTGCTAGGGCGGCGGTGTGCTCTTCTGTACGGAGGGAGCGTTTCGTGTTTCCATTTACTGTAATGACGCCACGTGGACCGGGCATCTTGAGCTTGAGATAAGCGTATGTGGCACCGCGTTGAATCTAGCGAATGCGGTTCGTCCGAGCAGGGCGCGATAGCCGCTGCGAAATGGGACGATATCGAAGATTAGTTCTTCGCTTCGTGTTGAAGGGGCGGGTTACATGTGGAGTCCTATTAGGTTCAGGACTAGTCTACCTCTAATACAAACTGGATACAAGTCCAGGTCTTAACTCCTTGTAAGACAAATATTCCTCACGCCTTTCCTTGTAAACCGGCCCACCATAGTATGAATCGTCCTTCATGAACCGCCCGTTGGGCCACCGGGTCTTGTCGCTCCTCTGACCCGCCTGCCGGATTACCAATGAATCGTAAACCGCCAGGTCCAAACGGGTCGCCAGTGGATCGTCAATTCTCAGCCGGGTCTGAAGTAAACTGCCAAGTCCGGCCGGGTTATACTTCCGGCCAGTTTACGCTGCAGGGTATATCCCCGACACTTCGGAAGTTATCCGGGGAACCGAATACTACCTCCAGCGTTATTGAGCCCGTACAACGGGCCTCTACGCCTGGTATGACTCCTTTAAAGGTAGTCTTCATGGGCTTGACTCGTGAGGGGTCGATGCTCATTTTACGTACTGTATCCTGATAGAGCAGGTTGAGGCTGCTACCACCGTCCACTAGGACTCGTGTCAGGTGAAATCCGTCGATGAGTGGGTCGAGGACCAGTGCAGCTGAAACGCCATGGCGGATGCTGGTTGGATTATCTCGGCGGTCAAAGGTGATCGGGAATGACGACCACGGATTAAATTTCGGGGCGACTGGCTCTAACGCATAGACGTCTCTAAGTGCGCGCTTGCGCTCCCTTTTGGGGATGTGTGTAGCGTATATCATGTTCACCGTTTTGACTTGAGGGGGAAATTTCTTTTGCCCCCCAGTTGGCTGCTGGGGCTCCTCGTCATCGTCCTTGCTCTGTGATTCCCCTTCCTTGTTTCTGCTGTTTACCTTGCTGGCTTGTTTAAAGACCCGGCAATCTCTGTTAGTATGGTTGGCCGGTTTGTCTGGGGTGCCATGTATCTGGCAAGGACGATCGAGTATGCGGTCCAAGCTGGATGGTCCTCCGCTGCTCCTTTTATAGGGCTTCTTTCGCTGGCCGGACTTGGAGCCACTGAATCCGACGTGAACTGTAGTGTCATCGGTGTTATCGCCATTGCTTTGGCGTTTGTGGCTGTTGCGCCGGAGCTTGCCGGTGCTGTTTTTGGCCTCGGAGGGGCTTGTTTTGTTGGCTGTGTTTGTACTGCGAGCCAGCCAACTATTCTCTCCCACGCAGAAGCGGGTCATAAGTGCCGTGAGGGCTGCCATGGACCTCGGCTTTTCCTGGCCGAGGTGGCGGGTGAGCCATTCGTCCCGGATGCTATGCTTAAAGGCCGCTAGGGCTTCGGCATCCGGACAGTTGACGATTTGGTTCTTTTTGGTTAGGAACCTACTCCAAAATTTTCTGGCTGATTCTCCGGGTTGTTGAACTATGTGGCTTAGGTCATCGGTGTCTGGTGGCCGGACATAAGTTCCTTGGAAGTTGTCCAGGAAGGCTTCTTCCAAGTCCTCCCAGCTGCCGATAGAATTTTCAGGCAGGCTGTTAAGCCAGTGCCGAGCTGGCCCTTTGAGTTTTAGTGGGAGGTATTTAATGGCGTGGAGGTCATCTCCTCGAGCCATATGGATATGGAGAATAAAATCATCGATCCATACTGCAGGATCGGTTGTGCCGTCGTATGATTCGATATTGACGGGCTTGAACCCCTCGGGGAATTCATGATCCAGTACTTCATCTGTGAAGCGGAGAGGGTGTGCGGCACCTCTGTATCGGGCGGCATCGCGGCGTAGCTCTGATGGAGTCCGTCTGCGGCATTCGGCCCGGGCATGGTTAGGTTTGTCACGTCCGAATAGGTAGCCGTCGTCGTGCCTCGAGGCACGTCCACGCGATCCGTAGATCGATCTTGTATGTCCTGCTCTACTGTCCAGGGTCTGCCGGAGGTCGTACGTGTGACCCCGAACTCTTCCGTCTCTATTTTTACGGGGCGGTGGGGCAGGCTGCTGTTCGGCCTGAGTTGCCGTTTTATCCCGACCGCGGGGTGGCCGGTCGGCCGCCCTGTCTCGACCACGTGGTGGTCGTTCTGCATTACGCGAGGGAGATATGTGCTCCGGTGCCTCCTCATTGAATTGAGGTAGCAGTATGCGTTTCGGGTAGCTCTTGGCTGGGCGCTTGAGGCCGTATTCTTCGGCTGTCAGGACATCGGTCCATCTGTCGACGAGCAGATCTTGTTCAGCTTGAAGTTGTTGTTGTTTCTTTTTCAGGCTCCTTGCAGTGGCTATGGGCTGAAGCTTAAAACGCTCCTGCTCCAGAGGATCCTCAGGCACGATGAAGTCTTCGTTGCCGAGGCTTGTCTCCTCCTCGGAGGGTGGACGGTAAATATCGTCCTCCGAGTCATCTTATATGGCCTGCTCATCAGGGTTGTCTTGCCTGTTGTCATGTTCCTCCTGTTCGGATGCAGCTCCGACAGGGTCTTCATTGTTTTCGGCGTCGCCCGGAGTACTATTTTCTCCGGTGCCAATGTTGCCATCTTTTGAGCGACGAGGCTTAGAACGGCGTTTGGGGCGCCGGCGCTTGGACTGCGTCTCAGAGGGTTTATTCGCATCTGGCTCTTCTTTATCGTTGCCAGATCCTTTAGGTGTATCAACCATGTACACGTCGTACGAAGAGGTAGCCGTCCAACGTCCAGTGAATGGCGGGTCTTGTCCTTGCTCCTTGTCGGCATCGTCGTCCATGATGTCTTCGGAGCCATAGTCAAGCACGTCGGTTAGGTCATCGACAGTGGCTATGAAGTGGGTGGCGGGTGGGAAGCAAAATTCCTCGTCATCCGCCTCCAGCTCAAACCGAACATAGTTCTTCCATGAGTCCTTCTCTGAGGAAAAATTCTTTAAAGATTTTAGCACGTCACCCAGGGGTGAATGCTGGGAGATGTCTGTGGCGTGAAATTCGAAAATCGATAACCGATCCAGCTCGGTGTCCGCAGGCGTACGTGGTCCGGAACTTACAGCCGGAGACGAGTCCGGAGTTCCATTGATGCAAATATTGCGGGATGTAGATTCCGTGTGTGGCTCCAGCACCGCGGACTTTGTGGCCTCGGATGGCACGATCTGCTTCGGGTCTAAGGTCGTTGCAGCAACAGGAATCATCTCCTGGATGTAATCCGATGACAGATTTAAGTCATGTTCATCGGGGTGAGGGGGAGCGATCTCAAACCCGTTGAAGATCAAGTCTCCATGGGTATCCGCGACGTAGTTCAAGCTTCCAAATCTGACCTGATGGCCAGGGGCGTAGCTATCGACCTGCTCCAGATGGCCAAGTGAGTTGGCCCGTAGTACGAAGCCGCCGGACACGAAGATTTGCCCGGGGAGGAAGGTTTCTCCTCGGACGGCGTCACTATCGACGATTGAAGGGGCCATCGAACCTCTTGTCGACGGCACAGTGGAACTCTCAATGAAAGCACCAATGTCGGTGTCAAAACTGGCGGATCTCGGGTAGGGGGTCCCAAACTATGCGTCTAGGATCGATGGTAACAGGAGACGGGGGACACGATGTTTACCCAGGTTCGGGCCCTCTCTATGGAGGTAATACCCTACTTCCTGCTTGATTGATCTTGATGAATATGATTGTTATAAGAGTTGATCTACCGCGAGATCGTAATGGCTAAACCCTAGAAGTCTATCCTATGTGAGTATGGTAATGAGTATCCGCCTATCCGGACTACGCTCTCCGGTTTATATAGACACCGGAGAGATCTAGGGTTACATGGGGTCGGTTACATAACAAGGAATCTTCATGGTTGGTCGCCAAGCTTGCCTTCCACGCTAAGGAGAGTCCAATCCGGACATGGGTATAGTCTTCGGTCTTCATGTCTTCACAGCCCATCAGTCCGGCCCAATGGACAACGGGCCGGATGCCCGAGGACCCCTTAGTCCAGGACTCCCTCACTCGGGGATATAAATATGACCTGCGGCAGGACCTGGAAAATAGAGCAGGTCAGACCAGGTCGATCTACGGATCACGGGGGCGTGCCCCGATGTGCAACGATGGCTATCTAGCCGGACGTGACAAGTATAACCACGTTCGGGCCGAAAACCGTAGACGGACTCCATCCGAGCTATGTCGCGACTTGGCCCGATATAGAGGCGCCGCGCACCCCCTCTACTTTACTGATGAAGTAATGGAGCATGAATTCCCAGAAGGGTTTAAACCCGTGAATATCGAATCATATGATGGAACAACAGATCCCGCGGTATGGATTGAGGACTTCCTTCTCCATATTCACATGGCCTGCAGCGATGATCTTCATGCCACCAAATACCTCCCGCTAAAACTCAAGGACCAGCCCGGCACTGGTTAAACAGCTTGCCAGAAAACTCTATTGGCAGCTGGGAGGACTTGGAGGACGCCTTCCGCGACAACTTCCAATGTACATACGTCCGACCTCCGGATGCCGATGACTTAAGTCACATAGTTCAGCAGCCTGGAGAGTCAGCCACGAAATTCTGGACCAGGTTCCTAACTAAAAAGAACCAGATCGTCGACTGTCCGGATGCCGAAGCCCTAGCGGCCTTTAAGCATAGCATCCGCGACGAATGGCTCGCCCGACACCTCAGCCAAGAAAAGCCGAAGTCCATGGCAGCCCTTACAACACTCATGACCCGCTTTTGCGCGGACGAAGATAGTTGGCTAGCCCGTAGCAATAATAATGCAAGCGAGCCTGGCACCTCTGAAGCCAGAAATAGCAACGGCAAGCCCCAACGCAACAGGCACAAGCATCCAAGCAACGGTGACAATACCGATGACACGGCGGTCAACACAGGATTCAGTGGCTCCATGTCCGGCCAGCGGAAGAAGACATTTAAAAGCAACAATCCGGGCTCATCCAGCTTGGACCGCATACTCGATCGTCCATGTCAGATCCATGGCACCCCCGATAAACCAGCCAATCATACCAACAGAAGCTGCTGGGTTTTTAAACAGGCTGGCAAGTTACGGAGAACAAAGAGAAGGGGTCGCAAAGTGAGGATGACGATGAGGAGCCTGTCCGCCTTACACAGGGGGACAGAAGAAGTTTCCCCCTAGGTTAAAATGGTGAACATGATATATGTTACCCATATCCCCAAGAGGGAGCGCAAACGCGCGCTCAGGGATGTCTACGCGATAGAGCCAGTAGCCCCAAAATTTAACCCATGGTCGTCCTGCCCGATCACTTTCGATCGCAGGGACCACCCGACCAGTATCCTTCACGGCGGTTCAGCTGCACTGGTCCTTGATCCAATCATTGATGGATTCAACCTCACGCGAGTCCTCATGGATGGTGGCAGCAGCCTCAACCTGCTCTATCAGGATATAGTCCGCAAAATGGGCATCGATCCATCAAGGATCAAGCCCAAAAAACCTACCTTTAAAGGAGTAATACCAGGTGTAGAAGCCCGATGCACGGGCTCAATCACATTGGAAGTCGTCTTCGGATCTCCGGACAACTTCCGAAGCGAAGACTTGATCTTCGATATCGTCCCCTTCCGCAGCGGTTATCATGCACTGCTCGGACGAACTGCATTTGCTCGATTCAATGCAGTGCCACACTATGCTTATCTCAAACTCAAGATGCCCGGACCACGCGGTGTCATAACAATCAATGGAAACACGGAACGCTCCCTCCGTACCGAGGAGCACACCGCAGCCCTGGCAGCAGAAGTACAGAGCGGCCTTATCAAGCAGAACCTTAATTCGGCGGCCAAGCTCCCGGACACTGTCAAACGAGTCCGGACTACTCTGCAGCAGGACAGCCCAGCTCGTTAGGAGCTCGACTAGCAATTCGGCCTCCGTCTCAGTCCCGACCAAATGGCGGCGTACATACCGCGCGTACATAACTACGCACTCAAAATACCATGGGCATAGACGGAGGCGTAACTTGATTGTGGTCGATCTTACGGCTCACACACATACTTTTCATTTTCCTTCTTACCATTTTCTGGTCTCTTTTTCACAGGCCCCTCCCGATGGCCTAATCATCGATCCTTTCGAAGGATGGATATACCAAGGCGGCAAGCAGCATAGGCGTATGAGGGAATTTCTAGGTGGTCTTCTTGACGACCACTCTACCTGTTTTCAGGACCCGCACGCAGCTCCCCCTTGATCTCGGCATGTTAAATAGCCATGTTCCCTCTCGCACTATTTGTACAAATACGCTTTGACGTATTAATCAAATTATAATGGAAATAGTTTGCGGCCCAACTCATGTGGCACTGGCTTTCTACTTCATTTCATTTTGTTATACCTATCGATTGCACCCGTACACTTTGGTACGCTTTAAATTGGCCAGGCGCTTTATCGCACTCCATACTATGGCAACAAAGTCCGAACACTTTTACAGTATAGTTCGGCACCCTGAATTTTAGCATTATATGCATCGGCTCCGAATCATGTCTTTGGTCAATAGTTGGGTTGCCCGGCTCCTATGCTTGCTACCTTACGTTCCGTCCTATCGGCTAGGGTAGTAAAGGGAGAACTACTGCGATTGTGTTTCTGGTTTATCCGGGTAAACACCTCAGTAGAGAAAGCCGAAAACTAACTGTCATGATGCGGCGAGAGCCGGTCAGCTATTCGGAGGTTAAAATATTTTGCGATTTTTTCCGCATTACGTGACGGATCGGCCTCCACCCGATCAAGTGTCTACGACACCCTAGTCCAGATTAACAAATACTAACTAGGGGCTGCGCCTACATCTCTATTGTCAAACTCCTATGGCTAAGTGAGGGTGATAAAGCCACATAGTCCGATTGCATGGTTCGCTGCGCTAAACACCTCCTTCAAGGACCAAACTTTTGGATCAAGAGTGTTGAGGTTTCAACCCGAACACCCCCGTACTACCTACATGGGGGCTGAAGCCGATGGCTGGCCAACTCTCAGATTTAATAAAACGGACGCACAGGAGGCAAAATTTTAAATAATAAACAAGCATTATATTGCATATCGGCTTTGTTTCACGATACAGGAAGGGATAACATAAACGACTTCATTCAAAGATAATTTCTTTTGAACACTGGCCCTCTATGATGCGGGATCCCTTCAGGACATCATCAAAATACTGCTCGGGCGTGCGATGCTCCTTGCCCGCGGGCGATCCCTCGGTCACGAGCTTGACGGCGTCCATATTCGCCACTGCACCTTGACACGGGCGAAAGCCATCCGCGCACCTTCGATACAGAACGACCGCTTGATGGCATCAAGCCAAGGGCAGGCATTGACCAACCACTTCATGAGCCTGAATAGCTGCTGGGTATGGCTTCGGCATGCCATAAACGGATTATCAAATCCTTCATGGCCAGTTCGGCCACCCTATGCAGTTCGGTCAGCTGTTTCAGCTGATCGCTAAAGGGCACTGCATGCTCTGGCGCAAGGTATTGTGACCAGAACAGCTTCTCCGTTGAGCTCCCCTCTTCGGCTTGGAAGAACTCCGCAGCGTCAGCAACACTACGCGGTAGATCCGCAAACGCCCCTGGAGAACTCCAAATCCGGGTCAGTAAGAAGTACCTTTTCTTCGCATACTTGCTCTGCATAATAAAGGCCTTACCCGCCGCGATTTTCCTGGCCTCCTGGATTTCCTGGAGGGCACCCTGGGCTTCAACCCGGGCATCTTGTGTGCTTTGGCGGGCCTGGGCAAGTTCGGACTCTTGATCCGCAATGTTACGCTCCAAGGACTCGCATTTCTTCACGGCGTGCTGGAGCTCCTGCTGGACCTCACCGACCCTGGCCTCGTATTTTTCACGGGCGGCTTGTTCCTTTGCCGCTCTGTTCTGGGCCTCGGCCAGTGCCTTCTAGAGGGCCTCCACCTTGGTCGTCGCTCCTACAAAATATCATGGCACTATGGTCAACACAAATCATTCATCCTTTCTGGATTTAAAAAAAAGGTCATTGCATACCTTGCTTGTCCTCCAGCTGTTTTTTCACACGGCCGAGCTCTTCCTCGGTCCGCTCCAAATTCTGCTTTAGTTCGGAGACTTCGGCAGAATGAGAGGTCGCAGCCAGCAAAGACGCCTGCTTATTCACGTATGGTTAGTCTCCTGCGAAAATTATTCGATCCTCTGTCCGGCTTTTCTTTTCGAACACCGGACAGTGTCTCAGGGGCTACTGTCTATACTATGACATTCTTTTTGCATAGATTGCGTTTCATACCTCAAAGCCTGTTAGAAGGCTGGTGCAGGCTTCGGTCAGTTCGCTCTTCACGGACTGAATCCTCTCAACCACCGTACCCATGAGGGTACGGTGTTCCTCAACAATGGAAGCACTTCGCAGCGCTTCCAGTAGAGTATCCGGTGCCTCTGGATGGACAGAGGTCACCGGTGGAATAGGTGCACCTCCTTCTTTCGAAGGAGGCTGCTTGCCTGATTCCAGAGCCGTATGGGTCTCCGGAATGGTATTCGGCTGGGGGCCGGATTGGATATGGCCCCCATTGCCAGTCTCTAGGGGGATTTTCTCCCCCATGTGTCCGGTAGCCGAGGTATCACCCTCTGGCGCCGCCCTGATGGCCTCCTGCGTCTCTCCCTGGCCTGGGGAGGTCCTTCGGGACAGCACCTCAGCATCGTCCATGGCCTTGGGAGAGGAGGCCGCTGGAAGGGACCCGCTGTCCATCACCTTGGGATCCAGCGAATTCCCCGAAGATGAGGATCGCTGGAGGTGGGAACGAGTCAGACTGCAGTGCATGATTCAACATGTTAAAACTACGAAATAAAGGAGTTGGATATATGAGTGCGTTAGTGCCTTTGAGTACTTACGATTCGGCCAGGGGCTTATCCCTGGGGCGCCACTCCGAGCTGCTGTCAGTATCCAACGCGGAGTTGTCCGCGAAGGAGGCTCTCCCCTTCTTGGACGCTTCTGCCTCCAGATGCGTGGAGGCTGCCCTCTTCTTCCTTCCTCCCTCAGCGGGACAGATGCTTTCCTCCTCCTCGTCGTTGTCGTCCTCGGTGGGGGAGGAGTGGGTTTCGGCGTCTTCGGACGTCGCGTCCGAAGTGACCTTACGGCGGAGGCCACTTCTGGTCTCCTTGGTCTTCTTCTTGGCCTTCTTCTCCGGCGCCTGGTAGGGCGCCGGAACCAGCATCTTCGTCAGAAGTGGGATTGCTGGGTTTTCGGGCAGTGGAGCCAGACACTTGATCTGCTCCGCCTTCTTTGTCCAGACCTGAAAAAACAAATAGGGAAGCTTAAACATCTTCCTTGGGTGTACAGTAAAGGATACACCTTGGGATACGAAACACTTACCAGACTGGCGGGATGGGCTAGGTTGTACCCACGGTCCTCGGTCGTCACCGGTCACGTCTCGTTGGCCTTAAAGAGCACCTTCCAGATGTCTTCGTGTGTAGTGCCGAGAACTATTGCAGGGTCTGGTGCTTGGCCAGATCGAACTCCCACAAATTGCAAGTCCGGCTTTGACAAGGAAGGATCCGGCGGAAGAGCATCAATTGGATCACGTTGACGAGCTTGATGTTCCTGTCCACCATGCTCTGGATGCGCGTTTGCAGCGCTGTCAGCTTGTCCGACGAAGCCCAGTTCAGGCCCTTCTCTAGCCAGGAGGTGAGCCGCATCGGAGCCCCGGAATTAAATTCGGGAGTCGCGGCCTAGGTGGCGTCACGAGGCTCTGTAACTTAGAACCACTGCTGCTGCCACCCTTTGACGGTCTCCACGAAGGTACCTTTGGGCCATGAGACGTTGGCCATCTTGCTCACCATAGCGCCTCCGCACTCTGCGTGTTGACCGCCCACCACCTTCGGCTTCACATTAAAGATCTTTAGCCACAATCCGAAGTGGGGAGGGATGCGGAGGAAGGCCTCGCACACGACAATGAATACCGAGATGTTGAGGAAGGAGTTGGGGGCCAGATCGTGGAAATCCAGCCCGTAGTAGAACATGAGTCCGCAGATGAATGGGTGGAGAGGGAATCCCAATCCGCGAACGAAGTGGGGGATGAATACCACCCTCTCATGGGGCTCCGGGGTGGGGATGATCTGCCCCTTTGCTGGAAGCCGGTGGGCGATTTCCTGGGCTAAGTACCCGGCCTCTCGGAGCTTGGTGATGTCCTTCTCCTTGATGGAGGAGACCATCCACTTGCCCTGCGCTCCAGATCTGGACATGGTCGGAGTGCTTTTTTGAGGCGGAGAGGATGAGAGCTTGGGCGCTAGAGCTCGAGAATGGGTGGGCAAAGAGAAAGAAGGCGTGGGTGAAAGGGGTGAATCCTTATCTCCTTATAAAGGCAGTGAATATCAAGCGCCTCCCCACTCGCCTTAAAACTTGCTTATTCCCAAGGGTCGTGCAGACGGCACGGTTGGATTGCCCATGCCCGTATTGATAAGAATCCCGCAATAAGGGGACAAAATCTCTGCTTCGACAAGACATGCCAATGAAAACCGCATCTTGAAACGTGGAGCGGGAGGCTAAAAAACGGTTCGAAATAATAACCGGGCAGCGACGTGATGTCACACTACAGAAATTGTCAGTAGATTGGACTCATGAAATATTATACTCTCTGCGTGTGTGTGTGTGGTACTTGTTTTGCAGAGCCGGACACTTTTTCTGTGTTCAAAGACTGTTTTGGAGTATTTGGAGGAGGAACCCACCTTGCAATACCGAAGATAATCTGCGCGCCGGGCACCTCGTCATTGAAGCTTGGTTCAGGGGCTACTGAGGGAGTCCTGGATTAAGGGGTCCTCGGGCGTCCGGCCTGTGTGACATGGGCCGGACTGATGGGCCACGAAGATACAAGATAGAAGATTTCCTCCCGTGTCCGGATGGGACTCTCCTTTGCGTGGCTGGCAAGCTTGGCGTTCGGATATGAAGATTCCTTCCTCTGTAAACCGACTCTGTACAACCCTAGGCCCCTCCGGTGTCTATATAAACCAGAGGGTTTAGTCTGTAGAGGCAATCACAATCATACAGGCTAGACATCTAGGGTTTAGCCACTACAATCTCGTGGTAGATCAACTCTTGTAATTCTCATATTCATCAAGATCAATCAAGCAGGAAGTAGGGTATTACCTCCAATAAGAGGGCCCGAACCTGGGTAAACATTGTGTCCCCCGTCTCCTGTTACCATCGACCTCAGACGCACAGTTCGGGACCCCCTACCCGAGATCCGCCAGTTTTGACACCGACACATGACGCTTTGCGGGAGCTTTACACCACAATGATTGAGCTCCGAACACCACCAACCGTCTAGGGCACCCAAGCACCCAAGAGGAACAAGCTCAAGGGTACCAAGCACCCAAGAGTAATAAGCTTCTCAACTTGTAACTCCCCCCCTCCCAGCCCTCGCGTCGCCCCCCTGGGCGACTCGGGGGCGACTAGGGTTTCGCGGCCGCCGCCACCCACTCCACTCCCTTCATCCCCTCGCCGCTACCGGAGACGGCCGCCGGGAAGTCTGCGCGGGCGCTGGTGAAGGTGGCGGCGGGGATCTCGGCGCTCCATCCCCTCTCGGAGGCCTGCGGTTCCTGGGGCGGCGGCCCCAACCAGAGAGGCGGCGCCATCGGGCGGTGGGCGGCGTTCGCAAGGGTGCTGGCCAGCGTGCCTAGCCGCGCAGGCGGCGGGTGGTTGGTGGAATCCGGCCGCGGCGCGAACTTTCTTCGTCGGGTCTGGAGGTTCGAAATCCCTCTCCCTGCTACCTCTCTCTCGCCGTCGGCGGTGGCTAGTGATTTGCTCTCTGGCCCTGGCGTTGGTGCGTGTTGGTGGCCAGCTAGGGGACCGGGGGAAACCTTGGCCGGTCCGGCGGCGGCAACGCCCAAGGGCGGTGCTTTCCTCCATGGGGGCGCAGCCGAGGTCCCCTGCTTCCACCCCGACCCTCCCTGCCCGGGTGAAAACCTTATATCCTCTCGGATTTGGCGGCGGCGGCGCCTTGCGCGTCGTGACCTTCCTGGAGGCGCCGTTAGGGAGGCGGGATGCGGTCGGGAGGCACTGCATGTGAGGGATTGAGCTGCCTCCTCTTCATCGTCCGATTCCACGAAGCTTATCTCCACCTAGTTGGACATGGACAGTGGCAGAGCGGCCGGCTAGGGATATCCCAAATCGAAGTGGCCGCACTATGTCCACCTTCCGATGTGAGGGCGGCATTCTTCTAGCTCTAGGGTGAGCTTCTCGAAATCCCGACAGTGCGGCGCCTACGAGCCATGGCGAGGGGGTAGGGTCCCTCTTCGGTGATAGAGATGGAAGATGTTGTTCCCCTTCTTCTCTAGGTGTTCCTGGAGCATGGCCATCTTCGAAGGTCGGGTATGTCCTGCTCTGCTGCTCTGCTCTACTACATATGATCCTAGTGTGGAGTGCTCGGCCTTTGCAAGTTGTAATCTTAATTTCCTTTTCATTAGCTGCTTGTGGAGGTTGTAGTCAGCGTTTTAGTCCAGTGTTCCCCATTGTATCGTTCTGACCGCTGTAATTTGGTTGTTTGTTGTAACTCCTGGCCGGTTGATGGCTTTGTTAATTCAAAGTCGGGCTCTTCGCGAGCCTTCGTTCTAAAAAAAACTTGTAACTTCCACGTATCACCGTGGAGAACTCAAACCGATGCACCAAATGCAATGGCAAGGGCACACGGAGTTCCCAAGTCCTTCTCTCCCAAATCCCACCAAAGCAACTAATGCTAGGGAGGAAAATGAGAGGAAGAACAAGAAGGAGAACACCAAGAACTCCAAGATCTAGATCCAAGGGGTTCCCCTCAAATAGAGGAGAAAGTGATTGGTGGCAATGTGGATCTAGATCTCCTCTCTCTTTCCCCCCCCCCCAAAACTAGCAAGAATCCATGGAGGGATTGAGAGATAGCAAGCTCGAAGAAGGTCAACAATGGGGAAAGAACACGAGCTCGAAGGATAAGGTTCATTGGGGAAGAGGACCCCCTTTTATAGGTGGGGAAAAATCCAACCGTTAGGCTCACAGCCCGCACAGAGCGGTACAACCGCTCATGGGAGCGGTACTACTGCTAGGGCGGTGGAAGCCCTTTGAGAAACAATAGCGAGGAGGCAAAAGGCCAGTAGAACCGCTGGAGCGTTACTACCGCTCGTCCACACGGTACTACCACTAGGGGTAGTGGTACTACTGCTTGCGAGCGGTACTAAAAGAATACATCCGTGCCTACCACCGTTGGACTTAATACGAGATTTTTGTCCGGAGCGGAAGTAGCCACGGTAGTAGCCGCGGTAGAACTGCTCTGGATCGGTAGTAGCCGCGGTAGTACCGCTGCAGCCTTTTAAGGACACCAAAACGGCCACAACTTTTGCAAACAGACTCTGAATTCAAGGAAACCAAGTTTGTTGGAAAGCTAACGACATGGGCTAACACAATCTTGATAGAAATAACAATAATAAGCAAATGAGGAAAAGTCCCATAAGAAAATGGTGAGAACCCTTCCTTGAAAAGACCGGTAAAACCTCCAACACCGAAAACGCAATAGAGGAAGCATATGAAATCCATTTTCGATGTACTAGAGCTTGCCACGAAGATAAGCACAAACTCTAAAACCTCAAAAAGAGAAATTAAAAATAAGAATCAAGAAAGATGATGCAAGGATGCAATCGTTTGAGCTCTCGACGAACGATGCGATGAAGCTACTAACTTGAGAGCCCCCCCCCCTTGATAGTACATCTATCGATCCTATAACCCGGTCTCCAAACTATCACCATGAGACCGGTAAAATGGAAAACCTTTGCCTTGCACGAAGTCCACTTGAGCTAGGTGATTACAATCTTGACTCCCTCAAGTTGGACCACCTTTCTTGATTGCCTTCGCTCGATGAAGACTAGTTGATTGCTCCCCCATACTCCACTATGGGTGAGCCACTCTTTGGCACATCTTCACAAGTTCATTGACACCACAATGGACGGCAAGCTTCAAGGATGATCTCTTCGTGATGCTCCACTTGAACTTGCACACCGAAAACTTGATGACGATCACCACTTGATGTCATCCTCCATGGGTTGTATGAGATCTTCCTCTTGATGCAAACCCATGGAAACAAACCTAACCCCACATAGAACTCACGCATAGATCATGGGTTAGTACACAAAGTGTAATGGACAATGCTTACCATACCATGGGATCACTTGATCCCTCTCAGTACATATTCTACGCTTTGTGAGTTGATCAACTTGATTCACTCTTGACTTAGTCTTGATCAACCTTGAACCTTTCCAACTCTCTTCATTTGGATGATGTCTTGAAGGTAAGCATGAACGATCACACAATCTTCTTCTTCAAGACATGCTTGCAATAAGCTCAACTCTCACATGACCAATCTTTTCATAATTCCTTAATAGCACCTTGGTCAACACATAAACTCTTTGAAACCAACACATGGACTTCAAGAAATGCCTATGGACAAATCCTTCAAATATAACTCAATGCAACCATTAGTCCATAGAGAATGTCATCAATTACCAAAACCACACATGAGGCACCGCATGTCCTTTCACTTGGCCACGAGCTGTGCCTTGTACTTCTCAATAGTACCATCAAACCTAAGCTTCCTTTTGAATACCCATTTGCATCCTATAGGTTTGCACCCATAAGGACGATCAGTGATCTCTCAAGTTTCATTGGCCAAGATGGAATCCATCTCACTCCGGATGCATAGGCCTCTAAAATAGAACTGGGAGTGTCATCTATGAGATACACAAGAAAATCATCACTATAGGACTTTGCGGTCCTCTGTCTCTTGCTCATTTTAGGAGTCTCGTTGTTAATTATCCTCTGATGTCTACTACACAACTTTATTCTTGTAGACACGTGTTGGACCTCCAAGCGCAGAGTTTTGTAGGACAATAGCAATTTTCCCTCAAGTGGATGACCTAAGGTTTATCAATCCGTGAGAGGTGTAGGATGAAGATGGTCTCTCTCAAACGACTCTGCGACCAAATACAAGAAATGTCTTGTGTCCCCAACACACCCAATACAATAGCAAATTGTATAGGTGCACTAGTTCAGTGAAGAGGTGGTGATAAAAGTGTAATATTGATGGTAGAAATATATTTTTATAATCTGAATAAATAAAAACAGCAAGGTAGCAAATAGTAAACGGGCACAAAAACGGTATTGCAATGCTTGAAAATGAGGCCTAGGGTCCGTACTTTCGCTAGTGCAATCTCTCAACAGTGCTAATATAATTGGATCATATAACCATCCCTCAAAGTGCGATGAAGAATCACTCCAAAGTTCCTATCTAGCGGAGAACATAAGAATAAATTGTTTGTAGGGTACGAAACCACCTCAAAGCTATTCTTTCCGTTCGATCTATTCAAGAGTTCGTACTAAAATAACATGAAGCTATTCTTTCCGTTCGATCTATCCTAGAGTTTGTACTAAAATAATACCAAAGCAAATTCATATTCATAATACTCAATCCAACACAAATAACTTCAAAGAGTGCCCCAAGATTTCTACTGGAGAAACAAAGACAAGAACGTGCATCAACCCCTATGCATAGATTACCCCAGTGTCACCTCGGGAATCCACGAGTTGAGTGCCAAAACATATATCAAGTGAATCAATACGATACCCCATTGTCACCACGAGTATTCAATTGCAAGACATATATCAAGTGCTCTCAAATCCATAAAAGTATTCAATCCGATAACAATGAAATCTCAAAGGGAAAAACTCAATTCATCACAACAAGATAGAGAGGGGAAAACACCATATGATCCGACTATATTAACAAAGCCCGCGATACATTAAGATTGTGACATCTCAAGAACACGAGAGAGAGAGAGAGAGAGAGAGAGAGATTAAACACATAGCTACTGGTACAAACCCTCAGCCCCGAGGGTGGACTACTCCCTCCTCATCGTGGTGGCCGCCGAGATGCTGAAGATGGCCACCGGTGATGATTTCCCCCTCCGACAGGGTGCCGGAACGGGGTCTAGATTGGTTTTCGGTGGCTACAGAGGCCTGCGGCGGCGGAACTTCTGATCTAGGTTAACCCCTGATGGTTTCTCTATTTATAGGATTTTTTGGCGTTGGTTTCACGCTAAGATGAGCCTCGAGGTGAGCACAACCCACCGGGGCACGGGCAAGGGCCCAGGCATGCCCCGGTGTCTTGTGCCCTACTCCTTCATCTTCTGGTCCTTCCACGAAGCTTCAGGGTCTCTTTTGTTCCAAAAAAATCATCAAAAAGTTTCAGCTCATTTGGAGAACTTTCATTTCTGCACAAAAAAAACAACACCACAATAGTTCTGCTGAAAGCAGCGTCAGTCCGGGTTAGTTCCATGCAAATCATACCAAAACCATATAAAATTGTTGTAAACATGGCATGAATACTTCATAAATTATAGCTACGTTGGAGACGTATAATCCTCCAAGGGGCCTTCAAGATGTTGCATCGGAATCGTAGGTTCAGAAAAAAATTGCAACTACATCCTGACTGGATGAACTAGGCAACTCTCTGATTTGATGAGCTACCATATCCTTCATGGGAAAGATATCTTCAAATAAAGTCACATCATTTCACTCCATTATTCGACCGACATGCATGTCTAGTACCTCAGATTTTACAACCAAGAATCTACAACCAATGCTATGAAAAGCGTAGCCCAGGAAAACACAGTCCATAGTTTTTGGTCCAAGCTTGCGCTTCTTCAGAATTGGCACATTGACTTCCGCCAAACAGCCTCAGGTTCGTAGGTAAGAGAGTTTCAACATTTTCTTCTCCCATTCCTCGAATGGAGTTATCTCTTTGTTCTTTGTGGGAACTCGGTTTAGGACATGACATGCAGTCAATATCGCCTCCCCCACCATGCCTTGGAGAGACCCGATGTGTCTAACCTGGCGTTAACCAAATCAGTTAGAGTATGGTTCTTTCTTTCGGCTACCCCATTTGACTGAGGTGAATAGGGAGGTGTCCTCTAATGGATTATACCATGTTTCGAATCAAATTCATTATAAAAATACTCTCCACCACAATCGGACCTAAGCCTCTTGATTTTACGATCAAGTTGGTTTTCCGCTTCGGCTTTATAGATCTTGAAGAAGTTCAAAGCCTCATCTTTTGATTTAAAAAGATGCACATGGAAATATCTAGTGGAGTCATCAATTAACGTCATGAAATATTTCTTTTCACCTTTTGTCAAAACATCATTCATTTCACAAAGATTCGAATGTATGAGTTCTAGTGGCGCAAGATTTCTTGTTTCCGCGGTCATATGAGACTTACGAGGTTGCTTAGCTTGCACACAAACTTGACACTTATATCCCTTAACAAGGATGAAATTAGGGATTAAGTTCAACTTGGCTAGTCGTGTCATGCAACCAAATTTAACATGACAGAGATGTGACTGCCAGACATTTGATTCACTATTGTTGCAAACATGATTAACAACTTTATTAAAAACATCTAACAAGGATAAGCGGAACAAGCCTCCTGATTCATAACCTTTACCAACAAAAGTCCCATACTTGGATATTACAAATTTATTAGACTCGAAGACAAGCTTGTAGCCATCTCTACACAGAAGAGATCCGCTAACAAGATTTTTATTGACAGAGGGGACATGATGCATGTTCTTCAGCCGCACGATCTTCCCCGAAGTAAACTTCAGATCGACCGTGCCAACACCACGAACAGAATCACTTGAACCGTTTCCCATCAGCACGGTGGAAGTCCCCACGGTCTGATAAGAAGAAAGCATGAAAATGTCACCACATACATGTACATTAGCACCTGTGTCAATCAACCAATCAGGAGAATGACATACTGAAAGAATAGTGGGAAGTATACCATACCCAACATCCTTCATGTCAGTGTCACTAATGACAACATTGGCGGTCTTGCCACCTTTCCCATGTTGACGCTTGTCATAACGGTTAGGGCAACTAGGAGCCCAGTGATCAGGATCGCCACAACGAGCCTAGCAACCGTGGCCGCTAGATGCACCACCTCGATGGTGTTCGCCAGCGCCTGTAAGGGAGAGGAGGGTCGCTCTCACACAACCCCCCAACTAGACCGAGCCAGTGCATGGTGCATAGCGCAAGATACTCCAGATTCGGTAAACCTCGCCGCCGTTGAGCTGCAGCAACTTGTGCATGCCGCCACATCCGACCCATACATGAGAATGCCGGATCTACTCGCACCAGCCACCACACCAACGAGATGTCCACCGTCGGTGAGGATTTCACTAGGGGGCGCATGGGAGGGGCCGCACGTCGAGGTCGATCTTGACGATCCGATTACAACATTTGCGATGTTGCAATTTATGTCGACTAATAATGATATGTTGATTTTACGGTCGGAGGTTTCCAATGGAAGAAAGTAGAGAGGGTCGAGGGATCACGTTGGCAATGATGTTGACAATGTGGTTTTACCTAGGTTCAAGCCCCGGATGGGTAATGGACCACATCATGACTACCTATCTTTATTGATAATCATAGAGATTCATGGAGGATTACAATGGTGGAATCTTTTCCGAGGTTGATGTCAGATCGTACCTCAAGGCCTCTGTCCCTGTTTCTAGCATCAGACCAGGCTATGGAAGAGCGTGAAAAACTTCTTCTAGACGAGATTTCAGATCGGTTCAAGAATCTCGCAATGGCGGACTACCCAATCTCGACACACAATCGGATCTGGGAGTCCTCCTCGGGAAGAGTCGATTTTTTCGACCACCCACCACCCATTTTGTTGCTAACTTTGAAAAAATTGACGAATGTCCTGGAAGGTACCGTGGACGAGATCGACGACATGGACGAGGAGCTCGACGAGTTTGCTAACAGCCCGCCGACGACCACCACGCCCTCGGGTAATTGGACGATGACCTTGACCTATGATATCTAGTCGACACACCATGTGCCGGCGATAACGGCGGAGCCAACAACGGCGACGACATTGGCAATGGCGCCAACGGCAATGCTGACGCCAATAACGGTGGCAACGATAACCCTGGCGGTCCCCCACTCGACATGCCGATGACCCTCAAAGCGATGGTCCCGAGGATGAGGACATACTAGACAAGTCACTCGACAAACCGTGCCATGATGGATGTGAGAGAAGCGGTCGTTGATCATGCTTGAGAGAAGATGGTGGGCGGGGGGAGGGGGAGGGGAGGGCAAGGGGAGTCATCAGGGGTGGGACCATGAGAGAAATGACACATGTTCTTGAAGGGACGCCACACCTCCACACATCTTCCTTGTGTTCTGCACGAGCTTGCCTTCCTGAAAGCGTCTGAATTTCGATCGGGCCTGGGCCCGATTGACGGGTGCTTTAAGAAGCATGTGGGCCTGGCCCATGAAGTTGTGTGGACAACCAAACCGAGTAGGGGTGGAATTCAAGTCGAGTCGAGCCAGCTCGGCTCGTTAAGATAACGAGTTAGTTTGGCTTGACTTGTTAACATAAAGAGTTTAGATTCAAACTCGGCTCGACTCGTGTAACTCACGAGCTAGCCCGTTTAACTCGTTAAGGTCATTATAGACGTGAATAACAAAATATATGTATTATGTGTGTAGTTGATCTAAAAAAATATGTTTGTATACACATACTTTTTCTTCACAAATCAAAACAGTCAAAAATTTACACTAAATGAACACTTGGTACAATCCATAAATGACAACAATCAACAATAATATTGGTACTTATCTCATGTCACTTTTGATTAACGAGCTTATAATGAGTTAAACGAGTAACTTGTTAGCTCGGCTCGTTAAACTCATTTTGTTAACAATCTCGGATTAAAGCTCGACTCGATGAGTCGAGCCGAATCATGAGCTACTCATTTAGCTCACAAGTTTCGAGTTAAAATTCCAGCCCTAAAACCGGGTCATCAATTACACTGTATTTGCTCCCCAAAAAAATTCAATTACACTGAAGTTGTGGTTTTGTGTAATGAACTCCCCAAAATACACTTACCACTCTCTGTCGACCTTTACCACATCTTGAACCTTGAAACCCCAACAGAAAAACTTTGTTACTCCCAACTAGCACTGCGATGGTACATGCAAGTCCTCATTACATTTCCCTTTCCACATACACAGCAACAGCTTCCGACTCTTGATTCAAAACTCAGGAACCAAGCTCGTTTCAAGTAAAAAATGAGGGAGAATCATTCTCATTTGATTGGAGAGAGAAAGTGACACATCCTAGTTCCATTCACACCAAGAACCAACCGAACATTAACAATCCCTGTAGGCTGTAGCTCCCCTTCAGACTTCAGTTTCTGGACAACTTCCTGGCGCAAGCAATGCCCATATATATAGGTCAACTTGCCGCCTAGCTACCCGGCCAGCAAGAAGTCATGGCGGGGAGCGTAGCGGAGCAGCGGCCATAGGAGCCGGGAGGCGGAGACCTGCCGACCGACCGACTCATGGCCGTGGCGGCGGCGGCGGAGAAGGCGGTGCGGTGCCTGGGGCTGGGGTTCGACATGACGTGCGACCTCAGGCTCAAGTTCTGCAAGCACTCCGGCGGCTGCGTGGTCGCCAGGAGCCCCGGCGAGGCGGCGCCGGCCGCCGTGCCGGGCGTCGGCGTGGTCCGCGACATGCCCGCCGACGTCAAGTGCGGCAAGGGCGACCGCGTCCGCTTCAAGTCCGACGCGCTCGAGTTCAACAAGGTTAGCACGCCGCATACTCAAAATAACACAAGCATTCGTTCTGCATGATCACAGTTTTCGATCATCCGATCGCTTCTTCTGTTTGAGCTTCCTCAATCCCGTTTCGCAAGATTTGCGCATACGTGTACGTTGCTAGTAAGTAGAAGAAAGAAATCGGAGCCAAACGAGACGCAATGGAGTGAAAGTCAAGCTATTTTTTCTGAACATAATCGGTGGGATTCTGCAGTTAAGCTCTCTGAAACTTTGGCCAAATTAATTAAGTGTTGCTGATAAGATTAAGCGCAAGAAACTGGAGCAAGACGAAACGCAATGAACTGAAGTAAGATCAGATATATATTTTTGGCCGTTTGTCCTTCTGCTGCTGGGAAAGTTCTCTGGGACTTTTGCTACTGGTAGATTTTTGCATTACAGAAATTGAGAAGCATCGTGAGCAATCAACCGGTTCGAGAATTAGCCGCCGGATTAATTAGTTTAGTTTGTCCGAGTAGGGAAAGCAACGCAAGTAGTAGTACGGTTGGTGTGAATGGTGGCTGCTATTTTAATTTCATTTGTTATTTCGCGAATGTGAATGAATGGTGGCTGCTTGCAGAGCTTTCGCTCATTAAATATCGATTTTGGGGGTGCTGACCACGCCTGTGCGGATGCGGTCCTACGTGATTCTCACGGACTGCACCAATCATCGACCTCTCCCCGATAAAAACAAACAACCATCGACCGTTCTCAATATTTTTGAGAGTTTTTTCCGGCAAAGGGTGAATTTTATTGGCTTGATATTTTCCGGGAGTATAAGCAAAATGTTGTCCATGTTTCCCTGCACTGTCGGCGTCAAATGCTCTTCGTTCCACTGGATCAAAATCAACCAACCAAAATCAAGATTAGATAGTAGATTTGGTTGGCCATAGCGTGTGGTCCTGCTGTCCTCATTACAGTATCCACCAATACAACTTCTTTGTTAATTCAAGTCAAATTTGGCTCCACAATTATGGTCACCCCTTACATAAACAAACACCACCTCGAATCGTGACGGTGCACTAGCAGCTGTTTGACTTTCACCACAAAAATCTGTAAGACGTACATCAAAACCGGAGAAATAACACTTACAAATATACGAAACAACTATTTTTCGATGTTAGTATTTCCGAAGGAGGACTGTAATAGCCGGCTAACATTCGATGTTTGGGGTGACATTTGCGAATATTTTCACAGACAGTTTCTTCAGATTCACATGACATTTTCTTTGGAATAATATGATATGTTTCTTTAGAGGGAGGCATTTTTCCTCAGAGGAAGTCATATTTCTTCTAAAACTGTTACTGTTTGATCTCGCGCACAGGAAAATGCGTTCGCTTGCCACCCCCTCCTAGGGACCGCTCGCTAGTTAGTACTCCCTCTGTTCCATATTAGTTGTCGCTCAAACGGATGTATCTAGCACGGACGTGGAGTTTCTACACCTGAGCTCATATGCTCCTGCTATGAATAGTAAAATAAATAAACATTTCAAAAAAATTTGAAATTTTTTTGTGGCATACTTTAAGAAATGTTTGTTGTGCATGCAAAATTTCGTCATCAAATGACATTGGTGGAAGGCATGGTAAAAAAACAAAATCGATACTCTAAAAATGTTACTTTCAAATGAATTTTGGAGCTCTGATTTTTTTTTTTGCCACGACCTCCACCAATGTGATTTCGTGATGAAATTTTGCATGCACAAGAAACATTTTTTAAAGTATGCCAAAAAAATTCAGAAGTTTTTGAAATGTTATTTATTTTACTGTTCATAGCAGGAGCATATGAGCTCAGGTGTAGAAAGCTACTTTCGATCTAGCACCGAGTATTTCCAAAGAAGAAATGACATATATAAATTTCTACTGAAAGAGAAACGCGCTTAATTAAAAAACTGATTTGGCGGGCATGCATGGTGTGCCGGTGCAGATGTCGGAGCTGTTCAACCAGCGGAGCTCGGTGGAGGGGAAGATCCCGTCGGGGCAGTTCAACGCGTGCTTCGACCTGGACAGCGGGTCGTGGGCGCAGGACGCGTCCTCCACCAAGTCCCTCGCCATGGACGGCTACTTCATCTCCCTCTTGGACCTCCGCCTCGACCGCCGCCCGCTCGCCCTCGCCGCCCACGTCCTCCGCGACGTCCCCGCCGCCTGGGACCCCGCCGCCATCGCAAGGTTCGCTCCCCTCCCCTCCTCCCTTCCTTTCTTTTTCTCACTATAAGTACGTAGACGGTACCAGTGCAGTACATGACTTTGACTGGTTCCACTTCCGTGTCGTGCTCGTGCCGACCGGCCCCGCGCACGCAAAGCGGTTCAGACGTCCATACTGAAACCTCTGACCGCAAACAGAAAATAACGTGGTTTATTTAGAGTACTGTATTAATCTAGTGCCAGGAAGATGCTACGGTGTCCATTTTTTCCTTCTCTGCCCGTCTTTGTTGAACGGTACAAGTACAGCATGTGGCGGCCCGGGCTCTGAACGTGTCGCCATTGACAAACCGGAGCGCGACACATGCCGCCGGTTTGGTCCTATCAGGCAGACAGACCCGTAGTTTTCAGACACTGACAGTCTGGTCGACAGACACTTTGTATGAACGAACGTCACTGACCTGTGCATGAACGTTGTGCGTGCGTGCAGCTTCATCGAGAAGTACGGGACCCACGTGGTGGTGGGGCTGAGCATGGGCGGGCAGGACGTGGTGTGCGTGCGGCAGGCCGCGTCGTCGCCGCTGTCGCCGGCGGAGATCAGGGGCCATCTCGACCGGCTCGGCGACGAGCTCTTCTCCGGCGCCTGCGCCGTGCCGCCGCCCCACGCCAGGTCCAGGTCCAAGCTCGCGAGGACGCCGGAGGCCTTCAACGTGTTCGACGCGCAGGTGGCGCAGCAGCGGCTGCAAGGGATCACCACCCTCGTCTCATCCAAGGAGGTAGGTGATTGATTAACTGGCTAATACTGTCATTTAGTGAGTGATTAACACTACGATATGGTGGTACTAATAATTTTACTCTTTTATGTTGCGTGCGTGCAGGGGGTGACGGTGATATACTCGAAGCGGGGAGGGAACACGACGGTGAGCAGCCACGCGGAGTGGCTCCCCACCGTGCCGGCGGCGCCCGACGTGATCAACGCCAAGCTCGTGCCCATCACCTCCCTGCTCCGGGGCGTCGCCGGCACCGGCTTCCTCTCGCACGCCATCAACCTCTACCTCAGATGTGAGCGCACCTACTATACATCTACATGCATGCCATCCCATGTCGATGTCACACTCCTCTGCTTAGCCTAATTGAAGCCAGCGTCCAATAGTGCACCGTAGAAATTTTCTTTCTTCGAGAATCAATGTTACAAGCAAGTAACTGTCCGTGCTCAATAATTGCATTCAAAAGTGACGCGTGATCTGCCAAATGACTGTTACAGATAAGCCGCCGTTGGCTGACCTGAGGTACTTCCTGGATTTCCAGCATCACAGAATGTGGGCCCCGGTGCTGGGCGAGCTGCCCCTCGGCCCCTGCTCCAACCGCCAGGGCTCCGGCCCGGCCCTGCACTTCAGCCTGCTCGGCTCCAAGCTCTACGTCAGCTCCAGCCAGGTATTTTCAATCAGAGACAAAAAAAGATTGTTTGATGATTGATACATGATCATGTGACATGACGAAAATATATGTATGCAGGTGGTTGTGTCGAATTTGCCGGTCACCGGGATGAGGCTGCACCTCGAGGGCAAGAAGAACAACCGGTATATAATTAAGCCTGCCTACTCGTGACATTCTCCCACGAATTTGGTGCAACGCGTGACTGACAGTGACAACTTCATGTGCATCAGGCTAGGCATCCACCTGCAGCACCTGTCGGCCACGCCGACGTTCATCGCCGCCGTGCAGGCGCGGGCCGGCATGCCGCCGGCGTGGCGGGGCTCCGAGGCGGTCACCGACGACCACCGCTACTACGAGCCGGTGCAGTGGCGGATGTTCGCGCACGTCTGCACCGCGCCGGTCAAGTACGACCCGCGGTGGCACCACTCCCACTCCGACGGCGACGACGGCCGCCGCGCCGCCTACGTCGTGACCGGCGCGCAGCTCCACGTCATGGCGCGCGACTCCACCACCGTGCTGCACCTCCGGCTGCTCTACTCGGAGCTGCCCGGCTACGCCGTCGTGCAGTCCAGGTGGGGGCGCGGCGCGGCGAGGACGGCGTCGGGGAAGTGGCCGTCGTCGTCGAGCTTCCTGTCCATGCCCTTCTCGGGGTCGTCTTCGTCGTCGTCGTCCGGTGGCGCTGGCGGCCAGAAGCGAGGGCCCCCGCTGGTGGTGGCGAACATCAACTCCGGCGTGTTCGCCGGCGGGCCGCCGGTGCCCGTGGGCGCGCAGAAGCTGCTCAAGTTCGTGGACACCTCGCAGGTGACCATGGGCCCGCACGACAGCCCCGGGTACTGGCTCGCCACCGGCGCCAGGCTCGACGTCGACAAGGGCAAGATCTCGCTGCACGTCAAGTTCTCCCTGCTCGCCCCGTCGCCTTCTTGACAGTAACAGAGTCTGTACAGTTCTCTTCTCCTGATGCCAAATGCTAACTGAACCCTGTAATTAACACCAAGGCCCCTGCTTCTCACGTTTCTCATTTCTACCATCCTTTCGGATTTTTTTGGTTGGATTCTGTAAATGCTGCAGCGCAACGAGTGTAAATTCATACGTACTGTAAAACCAGAGGTACTGTTTTGATAGAGCAAGGAAAAAGATTCATTGATACTGGTCATACAATCAAGCTGAAGTTGGGTCTTCCATACATTTCAAATTTTCAGTGCAAGCACAGGATTAATAAGAACATGCAGCACGAATATGACCTAAAAGCAGGGGAAACCTAGGTATGATCACAGATCAAACCACAGAAATACATTCAACGACTGCATCCAAATGCCCACAAGGTTCGCAGTACTTCATAGCCACATGTACATCAACACATCTGAGTCAACAATTACAATCGCTCTTCGGCGATCATTCTAGCACAAGAATCGACATGTTCAAATATATGTACAAGACCAACAACGACCTGATGGTCGCGCTCACCCGAATATCGTGCTCCGTCTCATTCTGTTCTGGAGATCGAGCATCTTCCTGACAAAGTTCTTCTTCCGCTTGATTTGAATCAGCTTGTCATAGACACACCACGGAAAGCTGATGAAGTGTGGCCGGTGATCATATCCTTCATTGTAGCAACCCCAGTACTCAGGGTGATAGGTAACATGATACCAAGCGGATGCCTTGGCGTCCGAGGCCTCGTGACCATCTCCGCTCTCATCTGAACCCATCTCGCTGAACCATGACCTTGCTTCCTTCCGCAAAGATTTCACCGCCAGTTTGATAGCATCGGCGTCGTTCTTCTTGGTAAAATTATTTGCCATCTTAAGAATGCATCCACTTATTATCTCAGCCTCACTATTTATTCCGTAGTGCTCCATCAGATTACCCAGCTTGAAGTCATACTGTTCCTTGAACCACACAGCTTCCGTAATGTAGTCTTGGTAGCCATCAACTATCAAATCAGTGTCATAAGACCGCCTTGCCACATCCTTTGTGAAGTGTCCAATGTGAGGGTTCTGCTTCTTAATTTCCCGGTAGAGCTTCCCTATTATTCCCTCGGATACATAGGTAGCCCTGTCGAGCTTCTCCATGAAATCTGGATACTCCTTCACATGTAGTTCAGGCGGAATTTGAGCCGGCACTCCTGTCTTTGGGTAATCAACAGCAATGGAGAAGAGCTCTGCCAGCTTAATGCATGGTGTACTTTCAGCCTTCAGGATTTCCCTATCCGCAAAGACTACGTGCGCGTTGGCAATAATTCCCAGACTCTCGTTAACTATGTAATTTGTGAAATACTCATGTACTTCCTGCATGATATTAGAGTGGTTCCAAAGCAGGGTGTCAGATTTGTTTTACAAGATGCTTGGAATTTCCTTGCAAGTAATAGACAATGAGAAGAAACAGATTTATCTTCCTACTTCCTCCGATCCAAAACGTAGGTCCTTCTAGTCTTTTCAATTCCATCCAAAATGTAGGTCCTTCTACATTCGCAATACACTTCTCATGTGTTCCAATCTAGCCCCACATTAGTCTCATCAAGAATTGAGCCTATACTGTAGCACTTACTGTATTGGAAGGAACAGAGAGCGATGAAATGAATGAAGGGTAACATTGGCATGTTACCACCACCCCTAGTTCATGTGCTCAACTCTAAAAAGATCTACATTTTGGACTGGTGGAAGTACAAACAAATAAATTAAAACCATGCAGACTCAGAAAGTAGGTTTAAGTAGTCAACTCTTCAGAAATGCAAGAACCAGAATCGAAAGGAAATTCACAATCAGAAGCACGACTAAATGACAGTTCATGGCAACAGCCAACAGGTGTACAGACGTTATCGTGAATGGCATGAAAAATGAACAATCTGGGCTACAAACATAAAATACCTCAATCATAACATCATGGTCTAATGTTTCTGTTGGTGCTGGAGTATAGTCCATAGGCGCCACCATACGAGTTGGAATGAGATCTGGGTCCCATGAAACAAAATATATGTCCCCATCAAGATCACTCCCTGAACATTCATTAGGATGAGGCCTGCATGAACAAAATTCAACATTGATTTCAATAACAAAGGACAAACAAAACAAGAGTAGTACATCCAAGAAATAGTAAAGGATCACATGACATCCATGAGGAGCGCCTAAACTTCACTAGCAAAAGGTTCTTCGATTTAAATGTACAAAACTATTTCACTTTCAACTGATGCTTTCTACCAAATCAGAAAGAACATTATTCCAGAAATGAGATTTTGCTAAAAAAAATTACTGGAAAACATAGAAGAATGCATTACTAAATACTTGCCTTGGCCCCAGCTGTGGAAAGACAACACAGTTAACCATGTGGCCCAGAAGAGGACTTTGAACAGCCTGGAGAATACGGATATCACCAGGGTGGATGCAAGGGTTTTTGGCAACGACAACTTTTCCAGTTACGATGGACTTTCCACGGTCATCTGCACTATTAGAAGCTTGAATGAATACCTATCCGTACTTCAGTGTGCGGGTTTCATCCAGGCATCCCATCATTGCTCGTCCTTTTGGGACAAATATCCTTGACCTCGTTTTCAATTCTAGCAGCTTGGATGCTCTAAAGGTTTGTAGAAGCATAGAAACATATGGTTCAAGATCCGGCTGGTAGCCACATAACAGCAACTCTTTAACAACATTTGTAACCTCACCCATGGGCATAAGCTCAATTGCATCAATAGCAGCTTGTGGTTCAGCTACCATTCTGTTCAACTGCTTCACAGCTTCTTGTTGCTTCAGTTCAAATATGCTATCTCTGACTCCGAGTGTCGAAAGAAGAGTGATTAACTGCCGGTTCAGGAAACATGGCTGGTACTTGCTGTATGCAAGGACATCAAGTGTAATGTTTTCTGACTGAAACTTTGACATGCTTTTTCTTAAAGATAGTTTCCAGCGTGATGTTGGATCAATAGCGACAACACCTTTGTAACCTCCATACCTTATTTGGAAAGCGGAGGGAGTAAAGCGGGTCAAGTTGCACTTCTTAGACACTTCATCTGCAAAATCAGCTGAAATGGTTCCAATTCCATCCGAGAATACATACTTTGTTCCGTTTGTTACATCTGGAGCTTCTTTCACCTCGTACTTATGCACTTTCAAAGTTTCTGTTGAGGAACTAAAAGACTGACCAAGCCTTGCAGCATACTTTGCCACATTTCTAATATTACGGAAGTCCCCCATCCACTCCCTGATGTCACTGGCAGATAACCCCGGCCGAGAAGCAAACATCCATGCAGAGTTATCTCGGAGCTGGCTTGAAGAAAAAGCCAGAAAGTCAAAGTGCTTGTCACCGATAGTGATGCCATTTGAAAGGACCGAAAGAACTCTGTTATAAAGAGCAGTCCTCCTTGTATTATTTCCTGGAGCAGAGCGTTGTGATAAATCAGTTGAACGAAGCTTCTCACAGTCCTCATCAACAAACGAAATCCGAAGGAAGTTATCCAAATCAGCAGCGTAATGCCGTACAACACGATTCGAGACATTAATCTCAGGACCATAAAAGTACACTTTCGCAGGGGTAATTTGCACCCTGTAGACATATACCAACCCATCATCATCCAGGGTTATGTTTGGTGATTTTAACATGTAGCGTGATCTCCGATTTTTTTTGTATTGTTCAGATAACCACTTTGTTGGATTCAAACAAGTCTTTTTTAGGTATGACATCTTTTCAAGTGCACGCTTTATATGGTCAATACATTCATATCCTGGGCTGACCAGACGGTAGAAGTTGTCATCAAGTGTTGGCCCACTAAGTGTCCCATTCTGAACCAAGTGGTTGATCTTAAAGAGTATCTCGTAGGGGACGTCAGTGAAATGATGAGATTTCACAACTGGAACAAAGCAAGTATTGCTTGAATATGAATGTCCACGCTGGAGATGGAAGACGTCATCGTGTACTTCATAGTAAACAAAGTACTCTCGGATGTTCGGGAGATAACAAATATGTGGTAGCTCCAGACATAGGATATATGATTGCCCAATGCTGGCTGATGGAGTAAAATCAGTTGTTCTGGTCCACTGGTCATCTGTATCATCCCTAAAATAGTTGAATAAAGGATCATCGTACATAGAACCAGAACGGCGTATGTTTTGTTCATAAATTTTCGGGGCAGCTTGAACCTGAGAAACGGATACATTTCTCCAACTGAGGTTATCAAAATCTCTGAGCTTTCAACAAACAGAAACAACTAGATGTAACTTAAAAATGGTTACAGATGTTGATCGGCATTTAAAGATGCATGCAAGTATGCAACCATTGAGGAAATACTGGAAACTGTATTATAGCAATTGGTGTTCCCAATTCATCATCTTGGGCTATAAATTAAAACTCAACTAGCATAACTTTATATGGATTACTGTTGTATACTTAACAACACACAAACATTTTCCCAGTATATATAATATAACAGAAGAATCAAGAAAGAGCAAACACTACCAACAAAGCTGAACTCTACAAAATTCAAGTGCACCTTCAGCATTCCAAACACAGCAAAATGATCAATGACCAAAAGGCAACAAAATGAAATATAGCAACTATATTGTTTCTGGCACAAGTTGACAGGCAGAAGAAAAGACATGTGTATGAACTATTTTAATATTTACAAAAACATATTTACATCTGTCATGGAGAAGCCGTAATATGAAGACAATAGTTATACACTTGGAACAATGTGAACTCAGTAATGTACTTATACTGTACTCTACGATTCGTAGCAGCAGAAAAGGAAAATGATTTGCAATTAAAAATACTATGAATTCATGAAAAGCATGTCCAGCATACATATACATGTGTTGTACAACTAACATACCTGAATCAGAAGGAACTTTTTTTGCAACCCAGGTGGACGATGAAGCTGGATCTCCCATATGCTCTCGTAGGAGAGTTCAAGTTTGTATTTCTTCGAGTTGTAGATCAGGCAAAAGTCAATCCTCTTCATAGCAAATCCAAACTCAACGGAAACATTTGTTCCGCTCCACAGAACAGATAGAGCTTTTTCCCTCAGAAGGCAGCCAAAATGCAGTGTTGCATCCTGTAGATTAAAAATCGTAGTTCTTGGTCTTGGAACAATGTCACGCTCTGCATATCGGGCCTTCAGATGATTACTTCCACTCCTAAGTGCATTCCGTCGGGCCGCATTCAACACCAGCGAAGCATGTGCCTCGGACTGGAACTGAACAATGGCAAAAGATTTTGAGTTTGCAGAGATGTTCTTTGGGGGCCTGAGCTTGATCGCAAAGACGTTGCCAGTACCAACAATTTGTTCCAACAAATCCTTGACATGGTCAGCATTGACAGTTGAAGGAAACCCTGACACCTGAATAGTCTTGCTGCCCATGATTATGGTTCATACCAAAACTACAGCAGTGCATAATCATGATTAAAGAAACAGTCAGTCACTGGAAAGCATAGACAGATCTGCAGATATATGTCAGGTCTTCTATGTACTATTTAGGAAGAAATCTATGTTGCAGTTTTACATTTGAGTTCTTTTATTTGGATCTCTTCTAAACTAATAAAGAAGTAAGGAATGTATGGAATGTCAAACACTGGTAATAGTAATAGTAATAAATAAACAATCAAACGGTTTCACCCAAAACTAAGTAGTAGTAGATCCGTATGCAACGGTTTCACCCAAAACTAAAAACTGCAGTGGCATAAATCCCGTTACAATGCAGTAACGTAAACATGCCGACAAAAGAACAGACATCCCACTTCGTCGGGCACTAGCAAGCAGACAGCTCGGGTAAAGCAAGAAACCAACAACAGCTAAAAAGGTCAACGGCAAAAAATAGGCGAACCCAAAGATTTGTCCATAAAACAATCAGGGACGTACATTCCCCCCGAGCTCTACACCCGCTACGATTCTTCACCTGCCCTGTTTATTCGTTCCGAAAAGAAATGCAACACCCTCCTCTATTATTGGAGAAGCAGGGGCGGGCAGAGCTTGGGGTTTGGGGGTTTAGTCGAATCCCCCAAAATTCAGGAAGACAAGCCGCGCTCGAACCTGAGCACCAAATCCCATCGCAAAAACTGTGATCGATCTAACCTACACGAAGAAAACTCCGATCGATCTCGCGCGCTGCAGAGGAAGAGCCTAACGGAGCCGCGGACGAAGCGAGCAAGCTGCGAACGATTCGGGGCCCGGCTGCTCAATGCCACCACAGCAGAGCAAAGACGGAAGAACCCCCGACAACGAAACGCGCTCGCGGGGACGATCCGTCCCCGATCGAGCTAGGGTTCCTTACCAGCAGCAGAAGGAAGGGACGAAGCCGGCCCCACCCCAGCCCAGGACCAGCGGCAGGAATGGCTTTTTGTCGGCCGCTCGCTCCCGTCGCCGCCGGCGCAGCAGGTCGCGAGGCGGGGAGCGGGGAGCGGAGAGCGGCGGCGGGAGTCCGATGGATCTGAGGGTTGGGAATGGGGGAGGACGGATGGGCGAGGGGAGGGGAGGGGAGGCGGAGCTGACGATTGCCCGATGGTTTTGTCGCCGAGGCGGAGGCGAGGAGACTGGGGAGGAGGACTTGAGGAGTGTCGGTCAATGTGCACGTAATATTAAAAGCAACTGGGTTGGTGGGACCGGGGGGTGCGGGGGGTATGGAATGGAGTGGGATGGAGGGGCCCGATATGTCCAAGGTTCGTTAATTGCGCTCCGAAATCTTCAACGGATAGGCAAACAATAAAAAGTCCCATTTCTATTAAATTTTTTTAGATTTTTAGATAATGCGCTAGTTTTTTTCAATCAAACAGAGAAACATCGTCAACAATCAATCCACGGATCGATTGAGGTGGGTTATCCATCCACAATGACAGAGGATGAACCCTTGCCATGCTCGTTAGCTCATGGACAACACTATTTGTGGCACGCATATAATGCTCGATAATAATCTTCTCGTCTTTGATGATTGGAGGAGCCACGGTAGGAGCAGGGGCTCCCTTATTCATAAAGTTCACCAGCTCCGCACAATCAGACTGCACCATGAGGTACCAGACTCAGATATTCAAAGATAGCTCCATGCCTCTCTTAAGCACCATGCCCTCCACGGTTTGAGGATCGATGGTCGATCCAATATGCAAGTTCTGTGCTGCAACGAAATCCCCTTGGTCATTCCAAACAACCAGTGTCGTAGCGAGGATCCACCCAAGCCCAGGCCAGCCTTGTATCTACAGTGATTACTGTTGCTACAGTCAAGAAAGGGATTGCTTGTTGAGCCCCGGGCCATGGCCCTGGCAGCCTGAGGCATGCGTATGCCTTGCGAACAATGGCTCCACAAGTTGTAAAACCATCCTCGTACGAAAAGGACACATCAACATTGAGCTTTAGCATGTCGGTTGGAGGTTTTGTCCATGAGGGTTGTTGTGCCAGATGAGCTATTGTACCTCAAGCGCGAGTACAACTAATCACCATGCTTTGAATGGAAGCAGTTGATTGTCGTATGAGCTAAGATCGAGACGTACTCATGAGGATGATCCGTCCGACAAAGTGGGGTTCCTTACCAGCAGCGGAAGGAAGGGATGAAGCCGACCCCACCCCAGCCCAGGACCAACGGCAGGAATGGCTTTTTTGTCTGTCGCTCGCTCCCGACGTCGTCGGCGCGGCAAGTTGCAAGGCGGGGAGCAGACAACGGCAGCAGGAATCCGATGGATCTGGGGGACGGAATCGAGGAACATGGATGGGCGAGGGGAAGCGGAGCTGCCGATTGCCCTATGGTTTTGTCGCCGAGGCGGAGGCGAGGAGACTGTGAAGGGGGGCTTGAGGAGTGTTGGTCAATGTGCACACAACATTTAAAGAAACTGAGTTGGTGGGGCCGAGCGATGCGGGGTATGGAATGCAGGAGTGGAGTGGGATAGGTAGGGCCGGATATGTCGAAGGTTCGTTAACTGCGCTCTAAAATCTTCACGGATATAGGTAGGCAGTATAGTACTGGTTGTATTACTAATTTTTATATAGATTTTTAGATAATGCACTAACTTTATTTCGATCAACTCAATTAAACAGAGAAACATCATCAACAATCAATCCATGGATCGATTGAGGTTGGTTCTCCATCCACAATGACGAAGGATGAACCCTTGCCATGCTCGTTAGCTCATGGGCAACACTTTGTGGCATGCATATAATGCTCGATAATAATCTTCTCAAAACCTATACATCCATAATTCAAAAACAATATTCAATGATTGGAGAAGCCACGGTAGGAGCAGGGGCTCCTCTGTTCATAAAATTCACCAGCTGCGCACAAGCAGATTGCACCACGAGGTACCGGACTCCAATATATGAAGTTAGCTCCAGGCCTCTCTTAAGAGCCATGGCCCTCAATGGTTTAAGCATCGATGGTCGATCCAACGTGCAGGTCCTCTGCTGCAACGAAATCCCTTTTGTCATTTCGAACAATCTGTGTTATACTGAGGATCTGCCAAAGCCCCAGGCCAGCCTTGTATCTATATTGATTACTTTTACTATCACTACTTCTACAGTCAACGAAGGGATTGCTTGTTGCACCCCCGGATATGGCTCTGGCAGCCTAAAGCCTACATGTGCCCCTGCGAACAAAGGCTCCACAAGATGTAGAACTGTTCTCGTACGAAAAGGACGCATCAACATAGAGCTTTAGCATACCGGGATGGAGGTTTTCTCCATGAGGGTTGTTTTGTCGGATGAGCTACAGTACCTCCAGCCCAAATATAATTGATCGCCAGGCTTTGAATGGAAGCAGCTGATTGTCAATCGTTTGCACATTCTCGCAATAATCAACTTGCCTCATTTCCCACCAAATTACTGCACTATGGATTCTATCGAGATAGCTTTGTTCGCTTCCTTGTCCATAAATTAATTCTTCAAGAGCATCATATAATATAGCCCTCCCTGTCAATTTGCATGGCATGTCAATCGGATCACTGATTTCCAATCCTCTTAAAAAATGCTCGTCGACAAGTGTTGGGAAACGTAGTAGAAAAAATTGCCCTACGAACACCCAGGAACAATATGAAGATGCATATAGGGTTTGGATCAACGATAGTTACCGACTCCGGAGTGCAACGGAAGTAGGCGAGTCGGTGTAAATCATACTTGAAGTCCCTCGAACCATTGATGACGATCCTGCGAACCGCCCTCGAACGGAAGACCGAAAGCACGACCTCTCTACTTGGTTACAAGCGTACGGTCTTCACGATCCGGCAACACTTCGCCGTCCAAAGCTAATCATCGCCGGAGAATTAGGATGTGTTAGGTAGGCTGCAATAGGTCCAGCCAGGCCCGGGCGGGGAGTTTTCGGTCCGTTTGGTTGCCTATGCTACATTAAAAGTTGGCCCGCACGAACCTCAAAGCAGGTACGGTCTGGCTCTGGAGGAACGACCTAATAGACCTTTTTTGCGACTCGAGACATGCGTGGGGAAGCGTGGGAGACGACGGGACGTCTCATAACTCCCCTTGCTACCACACTCGGTAATTCACACGCACTCTCTTTCTCCCCCTCATCGCCCCTTCGGTTTCTCTGATGGCGGAGCCGCCGTCTTGTCGCGCCCCACCCACTCCGATCATCGCCGGCAGCAATCGCATCCAGGAGAGGTGGATTGCCGGCCTTGCCACCTCCGAACGGGATCTCGCGGTGGCAATCTGTGTGCCCTCTCCGTTCTGCACCATGCCGTCGCCACAGGCCAATGTAGTGCCTGCGTCGGTCGCTCCGGCTCCGCCACTGGAGCTGGAGCTCCTCTTCTTGGGCTCAATGCCCGTGGGTATTCAATACCCGTCGGCTCCGTTGTTTGTCGGGGCCTCTTATGGGGTCTTTTTACCCCCATTTGAGGATTTTCTCCCATGCGTCCAGTGGAATGGGAGGAGAGCTCGAGGACATCGGGCTCCTTGTCGAGCCGGCGCGCAACGAGGTCGACGGCAGCGGCCGTCGAAACGGCAGGTTCTTCTTCGGCGGCGGTGGCGGCACCCCTCTTCCCGCCGAGGTTTTCTCCACGGCTGGCGTACGCTCCACCGGAAACCCCCACTGTAAGCTCATATAATCTCCCCCTTGCTTCGTAGTTAGGGTTCTTAGGGTAGATTAGGTTGTCAACAGTGGATTTGATTTGATCCGAATAAACCAATTTTGGGGATGAATCTGTGTGCATGCCTATCATGTAGATGTTGTTCTTGTTGTTTGTGATGAATGCTAGTGCTAGATAAGATAGATGACAGTGAATGCTAGATGTTGTTCTAGCATTGTTCTTGATAGTGTCTGTGTTGTTCTTAGCAGTGTTCTTGCTGGTGTTATAGATGTTGTTCTAGCATTGTTCTTGTTGTTCTTAGCATTGTTCTTGTTGTTCTTAGCATTGATCTTGATGTTGTTCTTAGCATTGATCTTGATGCTATTCTTAGCATTGATCTTGATGTTGTTCTTGCCACGTTGTTAGTTTTGTTTACTCCACATTGTTGATGCTGCTATTCTTGCAGTGCTTGGCATTGTTCTTAATGTGTATGATATTCTGTTGTTACTCTTGTTGTGTATGTTAGTGGTGTTCTTCATAGGATGATCAACATATATAGTGTGTATGTTGTGCATTTTTCTTGCTGTTCTTAGGCTACATGAATGCATGATCAACATACACTACTGCAGGATGGTCCAAACGCGACACTACGATCAGAGACCCTTCGACGAAGCTGTGTGTGATGCCATAATCGCAAACGGTGGTGTAAAAGAACCATCAAAAAAGGTGCAAAACGTTTGCGATGACGGATGCATCAAACAGGGTTCAGATTTTAGTTGCGTGTGCGATGCAGGGCATACGGTTCAGTTAATTTAACTGTTTGCAATGAGGAGGAACAAAAGAAACGGACAACCAGATGAAGGTGTGTGCGATATACAACATACGGTTCACTAGGATGAACTGTGTGTGATAAGCTCGAATCCAAATCGGAGAAATGCGTCTTCATAGTATACCCAAAGGAGACTGTTGGGTACACCTTCTATCACAGATCCGAAGGCAAGATATTCGTTGCTAAGAATGGATCCTTTCTAGAGAAGGAGTTTCTCTCAAAAGAAGTGAGTGGGAGGAAAGTAGAACTTGATGAGGTAATTGTACCTTCTCCCGAATTGGGAAGTAGTTCATCACAGAAAACAGTTCCAGTGATGCCTGCACCAATTAGTGAGGAAGTTAATGATGATGATCATGAAACTTCGGATCAAGTTACTACCGAACCTCGTATGTCAACCAGAGTACGTTCCGCACCAGAGTGGTACGGTAATCCTGTTCTGGAAGTCATGTTACTAGACCATGACGAACCTACGAACTATGAGGAAGCGATGATGGGCCCAGATTCTGCGAAATGGCTTAAGGCCATGAAACCTGAGATGGGATCCATGTATGAAAACAAAGTATGGACTTTGATTGACTTGCCCGATGACCAGCAAGTCATAGAGAATAAATGGATCTTCAAGAGGAAGACGGACGCTGATAGTAGTGTTACTATCTACAAAGCTAGACTTGTCGAAAATGGTTTTTGACAAGTTCAAGGTGTTGACTACGATGAGATTTTCTCACTCGTAGCGATGCTTAAGTCTGTCTGGATCATGTTAGCAATTGCCACATTTTATGAAATCTGGCAAATGGATGTCAAAATTGCATTCCTTACGGGATTTCTTAAAGAAGAGTTGTATATGATGCAACCAGAAGGTTTTGTCGATCCTAAAGGTGCTAACAAAATGTGCAAGCTCCAGCGATCCATCTATGGACTGGTGCAGGCATCTCGGAGTTGGAATGTACGCTTTGATGAGTTGATCAAAGCATATAGTTTTATGCAGACTTGCAGTGAAGCCTGTATTTACAAGAAAGTGAGTGGGAGCACTACGGCCTTTCTGATAAGTATATGTGAGTGACATATTGTTGATCGAAAATGATGTAGAATTTTCTTGAAAGCATAAGGAGTGTTTGAAAGGAGCTTTTTCAAGAAAGACCTCGGTGAAGCTACTTACACATTGAGCATTAAGATCTATAGTGATAGATCAAGACGCTTGATAAGATTTTTCAATGAGTACATACCTTGACAAGATTTTGAAGTAGTTCAAAATGGAACAGTCAAAGAAGGAGTTCTTGCCTGTGTTGCAAGGTGTGAAGTTGAGTAAGACTCAAAACCCAACCACGACAGAAAATAGAAAGAGAATGAAAGTCATTCCCTATGCCTCAGTCATAGGTTCTATAAAGTATGCTATGCTGTGTACCAGACCTATTGTGTACCTCACCATGAGTTTGGCAAGAGGGTACAATAGTGATCCAGGAATGGATCACTGGACAGGGGTCAAAATTATCCTCAGTAGAATAAGGAAATATTTCTCGGTTATGGAGGTGATAAAGAGTTCATCGTAAAGAGTTACGTTGATGCAAGCTTTGACACCGATCTGGATGACCCTAAGTCTCAATCTGGATACATATTGAAAGTGGGAGCAATTAGCTAGAGTAGCTCTGTGCAGAGCATTGTAGACATAGAAATTTGCAAAAAATACATACGGATCTGAATGTTGCAGACCCGTAGACTAAAATTTATCTCACAAGCAAAACATGATCACACCTTAGTACTCTTTGGGTGTTAATCACATGGCGATGTGAACTAGATTACTGACTCTAGTAAACCCTTTGGGTGTTGGTCACATGGCGATGTGAACTATGGGTGTTAATCACATGGTGACGTGAACTATTGGTGTTAAATCACATGGCGATGTGAAACTAGATTATTGACTCTAGTGCAAGTGGGAGACTGAAGGAAATATGCCCTAGAGGCAATAATAAAGTTGTTATTTATATTTCCTTATATCATGATAAATGTTTATTATTCATGCTAGAATTGTATTAACCAGAAACTTAGTACATGTGTGAATACATATACAAACAGAATGTCCCTAGTATGCCTCTACTTGACTAGCTCGTTAATCAAAGATGGTTAAGTTTCCTAGCCATAGACATGTGTTGTCATTTGATGAACGGGATCACATCATTAGAGAATGATGTGATGGACAAGACCCATCCGTTAGCTTAGCACTATGATCGTTTAGTTTATTGCTATTGATTTATTCATGACTTATACATCTTCCTATGACTATGAGATTATGCAACTCCCGAATACCAGAGGAACACTTAGTGTGCTATCAAACATCACAACGTAACTGGGTGATTATAAAGATGCTCTAAAGGTGTCTCATATGGTGTTTGTTGGGTTGGCATAGATCGAGATTAGGATTCGTCACTCCGTGTTTCGGAGAGGTATCTCTGGGCCCTCTCGGTAATGCTCATCACTATAAGCCTTGCAAGCAATGTGACTAATGAGTTAGTTGCGGGATGATGCATTACGGAACGAGTAAAGAGACTTGTCGGTAACAAGATTGAACTAGGTATGATGATACCGACAATCGAATCTCGGGCAAGTAACATACCGATGACAAAGGGAACAATGTATGTCGTTATGCGGTTTGACCGATAAAGATCTTCATAGAATATGTAGGAACCAATATGAGCATCCAGGTTCCACTATTGGTTATTGACCGGAGATGTGTCTCGGTCATGTCTACATAGTTCTCGAACCCGTAGGGTCCGCACGCTTAACGTTCGATGACGATTTGTATTATGAGTTATGTGATTTGATGTACCGAAGGTTGTTCCGAGTCCCAGATGAGATCACGGACATGACGAGGAGTCTCGAAATGGTCGAGACATAAATATTGAGATATTGGAAGGCTATATTCGGACACTGGTATGGTTCTGGTGAAGTTCGGGTATTTTCCGGAGTACCGGGAGGTTACCGGAACCCCCGGGGGATTAATGGGCCTTAGTGGGCCTTAGTGGAGAAGAGAGAGGGCCGGCCAGAGGTGGCACGCGCCCCCCACTTGCCCAGTCCGAATTGGACAAGGGGAAGGGGGTGCCCCCCCTCCTTCCTTCTCTTCTCTCCTCTTTCCCTTCTTCTCCTTCTAGGACTAGGAAAGGGGGAAACCTACTCCTACTAGGAGTAGGATTCCTCCCCCTTGGCGCGCCCCTTGTGGACGGCCGGCCTCCTCCTCCCCTCCTTTATATACGGGGGAGGGGGCAACCCATAGACACACAAGTTGATCTTTAGCCGTGTGCGGTGCCCCCCTCCATAGTTTTCCACCTCGGTCATATTGTCGTAGTGCTTAGGCGAAGCCCTGCGTCGGTAACTTCATCATCACCGTCACCATGCCGTCGTGCTGACAAAACTCTCCCTCAGCCTCAACTGGATCAAGAGTTCGAGGGACGTCACCGAGCTGAACGTGTGCAGATCGCGGAGGTGCCGTGCGTTTGGTACTTGATCGGTTGGATCGCGAAGATGTTCGACTACATCAACCGCGTTACTAAACGCTTCCGCTTTCGGTCTACGAGGGTACGTGGACACACTCTCCCCGCTCGTTGCTATGCTTCTCCTAGATAGATCTTGCGTGATCGTAGGAATTTTTTTGAAATACTACGTTCCCCAACACTACGTTGACACGAGAAATTTTTTGAAAGCAATAAGAGGCAATGGATATCGTTTCGTCCCCAAAGGTGGGACGTTCCCTACCAAAACCATCGTGATTGTTGTGAGAAGCTCTGGTTTGTTAGAAGCATATACCCAAACCTGCCCCAAATGGGACAAAAAATTACCACGGCATGTTGATGCCGCTCCATGATAGCATGCCAAGTTTCATGAATTTCAGACGAGTTTTGGATTTACTAGAATTTAAAAACCAGGTATCTCAATGTTTGCGGCCGAGTGACGGTGGCAGGGTGATTGACATTCATTCTCATTTCTTACATGGGACCAAAGCATGCAACCAAGAACACATATTTGAATTTTCAACCAATTTATATGCATTAGAGCATGTGCACGTAGTTCAAATTTGAATTATGCACATAAATGCGTTGAAAACTCAATTAATGCATATAAATGTCCAAATGAACCCCGAAAAATCCCAAAAATTAACACAACACTCCTGTTGTTCTATGTTGACATTAGGAAAAAAATTGAAATCGAGAAGAGGCAATGGATATCGTTTCGTCCAAAAAGGTGAAACGTTCCCTACCGAAACCATCAGGCTTGTTGTGAGAAGCTCTGATTTGTGAGAAGCATATCCCCAAACCTTCCCCAAACGGGACAAAAAAATTACCATGGCATGTTGATGCCGCTCCATGACAGCATGCCAAGTTTAATGAATTTCAGACGAGCTTTGGATTTACTAGAATTTAAAAACCAGGTATCTCAATGTTTGCGGCCGAGTGACGGTGGCCGGGTGTTTGACATTCATTCTCATTTCTTGCATGGGACCTAAGCAGGCAACCAAGGACACATATTTTAATTTTCAACTAATTTATATGCATTAGAGCATGTGCCTGTAGTTCAAATTTGAATTATGCACATGAATGCATAGAAAACTCAGTTAATGTATAAAAATGTCCAAGCGAACCCCGAAAAATCACAAAAATTGACACAACACTCCTGTTGTTCTATGTTGACACTAGGAAAAAAAATTGAAATCGAGAAGAGGCAACGGATATCGTTTCGTCCAGAAAGGTGAAATGTTCCCTACCGAAACCATCACACTTGTTGTGAGAAGCTCTGATTTTTGAGAAGCTTATACCCAAACCTGCCCCAAATGTGACAAATTTTTTACCACGGCATGTTGATGCTGCTCCATGATAGCATGCCAAGTTTCATTAATTTCTGACGAATTTTGGATTTACTAGAATTACAAAAGCAAGTACGTCGACGTTTGCCGAAGAGCCACGGTGCCATGGTGTTCAAATTTCATCCCCATTTCTTGCATGGGACATAAGCATAAACCCATGGACACATATATGATTTTACAACCCATGTTGGTGCACCGGAGCATGTGCATGTAGTTTAATTTTGAATTGTGCACCTGGAATGGCTAGAAAACCAATTTAATGTATAAAATGTTCAAATGAACCCTGAATAATTCCAATTCTTTTACGACACACATATAGTTGCATGTTTATGGCAGATAAAAGGTCTAGCAATTCAAACACCGTCCATTGCCGCTGTGACCCCATTATGTAATTCAAATCAAGACGAAAAATCAAGTAGATCTCACACAGTTTATTATCACCAACTGTGTGAGATGCAGCACAAAATATCCTGGAGCACCGTCGATGTATAGTACGCCTATGGCTTACGCGAGAAGGTGCGTCGGCTACAGTCCACAGCCAGCGTCTCAAGCACACTAGCTCACTCCCCAAATATCATTTCACTGTTCAATCGTCGCCGGTGAAAGATGGGCACGTGGACCCGCGTCGTGAGGGCAACTTCGGTGGCCTACTCCGGTGAGAGCGCGGTCACAGCCGCCATGCGCGTGCTAACAAGGTGCATGAGTGCGGCCGCAATCTATGACCAGGCGGCCAAGGCAGCCCAAACGGCCGCTGTTGCTTTTCAGGTGGCGGCAGCAACATCTGCCTCTCGGGGATAGCAACTAGCGAGAGCGGCACAGTAGCTATATGTTCCGCAGCGGCGGCCTTATCCCTGATGGAGGCCGCCCACGACCATGTCAAGGCCGCCCACGCCCATCTCGTGGCGGTCACCGCACAAATCGAACGAAGCTTCTCCAACAACGGTCTGCAACCCACGGCCGAAGAGTTGGCAATCGCCGAGAGCGTTCGAGCAGCCATCCGTTCCTCCGCCGCATACCTTGCGACGATGGGGCCTGTCCAAGCCCAGATCGCGGCCACCCACGCCCAGCTCGTGGCGGCCTTTTCCAAAGAGATGGCGGACGTGGATGGCGAGATGCTTGCCGAGTATGGTGTGATGGATGCCATGCAGCCCCTTCCCTAGGAGACCGTCGGGCGCGAGCTAGACATGGAGGCGGAGGCGGAGATCGACGAGTACCAGCCATAGTAGTACTCTTTGTTTTGTTTAATTAAGAGCGCCGGTCTTTAATTTGTTAGAGTAATGTTTAGGCCAGCTAGCTCTGTTTAATTGCTGAACTTGCTCGATTAAGAAGTGTGGGTGTGCTGTAGTCTCCTTTGTGTACCCAAATTATGCAATGACGTGGATGACCACTATAACCAGGGAAATTCGAACCAAAATTTTTGACGTTCAAACTCATCACACACGGGTTAAGCTATCTGAATCGTTTGTGATGTTCACATATCGTACATAGTTCTGAATAAGGGGCCGTGTCTGATGACACTTTGCACGCTAGTTTTTTCGCTGAAGCGATTCCAAATTTTCAGCTTCCACGGAAATATCTACCTCCCCGCTCCCTCCCCCTTACCAAAAGCCACATTTCCCCTGTTTCCGCCTTCCTTTCGAAGTTGAAACCTTCACTCCTTGCTTGCAGCGCCGCCTCCTCGCCGACGACCCTCCTTCATGCTTCTCGGCCTCGTCTATCCAGGCAGGTAATCCACACCGACCCCCATCCTCCTTCTCCTTCCACATCCCACATGCCCCGACCGTCGGCGCGAGTGCGACACCTTCCACCCAAATCACCGACCCCTCCACCAAATAAGCGCCGCCCTAAGTCATGGTGCACGCAGTATAGCCAGTATCTCAAGGAGCATTTGGCAGCGGAAAAGCAAATCACGGCCGCACGCGCGGATGAGGTCACGGTGGGCGGTGGCTGCCATTCGTGCCGACCCCCAGATCTTGGAGGAGCACCTTGCCATTTGCTAGCTACGCCGGTTAAGCATGCTTGGTTTACCCGTTGCGTGTGCTGCTCCTGCCTTTCTTCACAAATTCTAGTGAATTGTGCTATCTAATTTTACCATGCAATCTGTTGCTCTAGTGTATATGTTCTATATGTCGTGCAGTGTGGTGCTCACTTATTAACTATTTTTTTAATTAGTTGTCGTCTTCGATTAACTGTTTGGTTCAATTCTGCAAATGTGATGTTCAATTCTTCAAGCTGCAATTTTGTATTGTCTTCCATGTGAGAAATAAATCGAATTTATCTTTACAAAATACATGAGAAACGAATACAATTGCTATATTTCCAAGTTGTCAAGCATGCTTGGTTTGGTTATACATTGTGCAATGTGGTGCTCAGTTAACGTTTGGTTCATTTGTGTTGTGGTGTTTAGTTAACTATTTGGTTCAATTCTGCAATGTGATGTTCAATAGTTGTGGGTGCATTCTGTTAATTATTGTATACCATGTGAGGTATAATTTGAATTTGATTGTAGTAAATACATGAGAAACAAATACAATTTCTATATTTCCAAGTTGTTAAGCATGCTTGGTTTGGTTAACTGCCTGATCTTCTATTAGGAGTATGTCATATTGTGCAATGTGGTGCTCAGTTAATGTTTGGTTCATTTGTTGTGGTGTTTAGTTAACTGCTTGGTTCAATTCTAAAATGCGATGTCTAATTGTCATGGGTAGAATTTTGTATTGTTGTGCATGTGAGGAATAAATCGAATTTGGCTGCACTTAATACATGAGAAACATATACAAGTGCTATATTTCCTAGTTCTTAATCATGCTTGGTTTGGATAAATGGGTTTTTCATGTGGCTTGAATTAATCTTATGAATCTGCAATGTGCTTATTTTTTATCAACATTTTTTACTGATAGCATGCGAACCCTTACTTAACCTGATGACTAACTACCTTATATGTGTTGTAGGGAAACAATGGGAAGCACCGAGGTTTACAATCGAGGTTAGCACGTGCATGGTCCATTGTCTAATAGCACATTATTGTGCAATTGCAGGAACCATTCTAATATTTAGGTTTTTAAAAATTTGGTTTTGCACATGTAGGTCCTGCTGTCAGAGGTTTTGACCCACTGTTCGACCCTTTTTGCATATGGGGAAATGAGTTGTCTATGAATATCAATCAAGTCAAGAAACTCAGAAAGATTGTTAGGATAAAGAAATTAGCGACAAAAAACAACAAGATCTTTGTGTGCACAATGAAGAAGACATCAGTTCACTACAAGATGGTACTAACTATTATACCTTGCCTTTTTTTATTTCTTTTCCCATTTCCAATATAGAGAAGGTATTTATGCACATCCTTGTTTTCAGGCCTTTCCAAAGCAGTTCACTGATGATTACCTCTCAAACCACCTCTATGGTCAGGAGGCGAGGAAGGTTTTCATACAACACCCACGGTTCAATATAGAAGTGTTCCTGAAGAGGACGAAGGATGAACGGTCAATCATCCACAGGCACTGGCCTAAAGTTGCAAAGACCTTCAACATGAATGAAGGCTCAATATTCGCCTTCCGCTTCAGTAGTTTTCCAGATGAGATGCATCTGTTTATATACCGTCTATGATGCTAATTTCAAAAGGTTCTACATGTTGCATGTGAAACTTGGTGCTGGTGTAGTTGTGTAATGGGTAGCTGAGTGCTGAAGCTATATCATGTTGTACTCTGATGTATTTCAATTATTAAATCCTGCTTCCTTAATATGGAAATGAAATATATTATGTGCTTAATATGAATGTCAATAAGATTAATAAATGGATTATTAATAATAGGGCAATTAGCCTGCTAATTGGGTTTTGCTATTGCAAACGGTTATTGAGAAAATACCGTGAGCGATGACCTCAGGCAACGCACACAGTTTCTAGGAATAAACCGTGTTGGATCAATGAACAATCACACACGACTTTCTCTTGAAAACTGTTTGTGTTAGGCCACATTGCGCAAACGTTTACCACATAAAAACTATGTGTGATGGACAACCTTTGACACACAGTTTCTTCTATGGACCGTGTGTGATGCATTCAATAACGCAAACGATAAAATTGTTAATATCGTGTGCAATGGCAACGCTATCACAAACGATTTAACGGGAAAAATTGTGTGTGATGTACCAATGAACGGAAACGTTTTCCTTGGAGCGACTGTGTGGGATGTACATACGAACGGAAACGAATTGCGGGGGCTGACTGTGTGGGATGTACTTGCGACCGGAAACAATTTCGCCTGTATAATTGTATTTTTTTAGCTCTACTGTACGTATTTCTATATTTGAGCGCTCGTCGGTCGCACACGACCTCATTTTGCCGAGCGTGTGTGCCAGGAGGGCATATCCCCGACGGTTTCTGTTGGGAATCGTAGCATAATTTTAAAATTTTCCTACGCTCACCAAGATGCATCTATGGAGTATACTAGCAACGAGGGGAAAGGAGTGCATCTACATACCCTTGTAGATCGCGAGCGGAAGCGTTCCAATGAACGTGGATGACGGAGTCGTACTCGCCGTGATCCAAATCACCGATGACCGAGTGCCGAATGGACGGCACCTCCGCGTTCAACACACGTACGGTGCAGCGACGTCTCCTCCTACTTGATCCAGCAAGGGGAAAGGAGAGGTTGATGGAGATCCAGCAGCACGACGGCGTGGTGATGGATGTAGCGGGATGCCGGCAGGGCTTCGCCGAGCATATACGAGAGAGAGAGAGGTGTTGCAGGGGGAGAGGGAGGCGCCCAAGGCTGTGTTTTTGCTGCCCTCCCTCCCCCCTATATATAGGCCCCCTGGGAAGGGGGGGTGCCGGCCAGGGATCCCATCTGGATGGGGGGCGGCGGCCAGGGGGGGTGACTTACCCCCAAGGCAAGTGGGGCGCCCCCTTGCCCTAGGGTTCCCAACCCTAGGCGCAGGGGGAAGGCCCATGGGGGGCGCCCAGCCCACTAGGGGCTGGTTCCCTTCCCACTTCAGCCCACGGGGCCCTCCGGGATAGGTGGCCCCACCCGGTGGACCCCCGGGACCCTTCCGGTGGTCCCGGTACAATACCGGTAACCCCCGAAACTTTCCCGGTGGCCGAAATTTGACTTCCTATATATAATTATTTACCTCCGGACCATTCCAGAACTCCTCGTGACGTCCGGGATCTCATCCAGGACTCCGAACAACTTTCGGGTTTCCGCATACACATATCTCTACAACCCTAGCGTCACCGAACCTTAAGTGTGTAGACCCTACGGGTTCGGGAGACATGCAGACATGACCGAGACGCCTCTCCGGTCAATAACCAACAACGGGATCTGGATACCCATGTTGGCTCCCACATGTTCCACGATGATCTCATCGGATGAACCACGATGTCGAGGATTCAATCAATCCCGTATACAATTCCCTTTGTCAATCGGTATGTTACTTGCCCGAGATTCGATCGTCGGTATCCCAATACCTTGTTCAATCTCGTTACCGGCAAGTCTCTTTACTCGTACCACAATGCATGATCCCGTGACTAACGCCTTAGTCACATTGAGCTCATTATGATGATGCATTACCGAGTGGGCCCAGAGATACCTCTCCGTCACACGGAGTGACAAATCCCAGTCTTGATCCGTGCCAACCCAACAGACACTTTCGGAGATACCCGTAGTGCACCTTTATAGTCACCCAGTTACGTTGTGACGTTTGGCACACCCAAAGCACTCCTACGGTATTCGGGAGTTGCACGATCTCATGGTCTAAGGAAAAGATACTTGACATTGGAAAAGCTCTAGCAAACGAAACTACACGATCTTTTATGCTATGCTTAGGATTGGGTCTTGTCCATCACATCATTCTCCTAATGATGTGATCCCGTTATCAATGACATCCAATGTCCATAGTCAGGAAATCATGACTATCTGTTGATCAACGAGCTAGTCAACTAGAGGCTTACTAGGGACACGTTGTGGTCTATGTATTCACACATGTATTACAATTTCCGGACAATACAATTATAGCATGAACAATAGACAATTACCATGAACAAAGAAATATAATAATAACCATTTATTATTGCCTCTAGGGCATATTTCCAACAGTCTCCCACTTGCACTAGAGTCAATAATCTAGTTACATTGTGATGAATCGAACACCCATTGCGTCCTGGTGTTGATCATGTTTTGCTCTAGGGAGAGGTTTAGTCAACGGATCTGCTACATTCAGGTCCGTATGTACTTTACAAGTATCTATGTCTCCATTTTGAACACTTTCACGAATGGAGTTGAAGCGACGCTTGATATGCCTGGTCTTCCTGTGAAACCTGGGCTCCTTCGCAAGTGCAATAGCTCCAGTGTTGTCACAGAAGAGAGTCATCGGGCCCGACGCATTGGGAATCACCCCTAAGTCGGTAATGAACTCCTTCATCCAGACTGCTTCCTGTGCTGCCTCCGAGGCTGCCATGTACTCCGCTTCACATGTAGATCCCGCCACGACGCTTTGCTTGCAACTGCACCAGCTTACTGCTCCTCCATTCAAAATATACACGTATCCGGTTTGTGACTTCGAGTCATCCAGATCTGTGTCGAAGCTAGCGTCGACGTAACCCTTTACGACGAGCTCTTCGTCACCTCCATAAACGAGAAACATATCCTTGGTCCTTTTCAGGTACTTCAGGATATTCTTGACCGCTGTCCAGTGTTCCATGCCGGGATTACTTTGGTACCTTCCTACCGAACTTACGGCAAGGTTTACATCAGGTCTGGTACATAGCATGGCATACATAATAGACCCTATGGCCGAGGCATAGGGGATGACACTCATCTTTTCTATATCTTCTGCCGTGGTCGGGCATTGAGCCGTGCTCAATTGCACACCTTGCAATACAGGCAAGAACCCCTTCTTGGACTGATCCATATTGAACTTCTTCAATATCTTGTCAAGGTATGTACTCTGTGAAAGACCAATGAGGCGTCTTGATCTATCTCTATAGATCTTGATGCCTAATATATAAGCGGCTTCTCCAAGGTCCTTCATTGAAAAACACTTATTCAAATAGGCCTTTATACTTTACAAGAATTCTATATCATTTCCCATCAATAGTATGTCATCCACATATAATATGAGAAATGCTACAGAGCTCCCACTCACTTTCTTGTAAACACAGGCTTCTCCATAAGTCTGTGTAAACCCAAACGCTTTGATCATCTCATCAAAGCGAATGTTCCAACTCCGAGATGCTTGCACCAGCCCATAGATTGAGCGCTGGAGCTTGCACACTTTGTTAGCATTCTTAGGATCGACAAAACCTTCCGGCTGCATCATATACAACTCTTCCTTAAGGAAGCCGTTAAGGAATGCCGTTTTGACGTCCATCTGCCATATCTCATAATCATAGTATGCGGCAATTGCTAACATGATTCGGACTGACTTCAGCTTCGCTACGGGTGAGAAAGTCTCATCGTAGTCAACCCCTTGAACTTGTCGATAACCCTTAGCGACAAGTCGAGCCTTATAGATGGTCACATTACCATCCGCGTTTGTCTTCTTCTTAAAGATCCATTTGTTTTCTATGGCTTGCCGATCATCGGGCAAGCCAGTCAAAGTCCATACTTCGTTTTCATACATGGATCCTATCTCGGATTTCATGGCTTCTAGCCATTTATCGGAATCCGGGCCCGCCATCGCTTCTTCATAGTTTGAAGGTTCACCGTTGTCTAACAACATAATTTCCAGGACAGGGTTGCCGTACCACTCTGGTGCGGAACGTGTCCTTGTGGACCTACGAAGTTCAGTAGTAACTTGATCCGAAGCTTCATGATCATCATCATTAACTTCCTCCCCAGTTGGCGTAGGCACCACAGGAACATTTTCCCGCGCTGCGCTACTTTTCGGTTCGGAAGGGGTGACTATCACCTCATCAAGTTCCACTTTTCTCCCACTCAATTCTTTCGAGTGAAACTCCTCTAGAAAGGACCCGTTCTTGGCAACGAAGATCTTGCCTTCGGATCTGAGGTAGAAGGTGTACCCAATAGTTTCCTTAGGGTATCCTATGAAGACGCATTTCTCCGACTTGGGTTCGAGCTTTTTAGGTTGAAGTTTCTTGACATAAGCATCGCATCCCCAAACTTTTAGAAACGACAGCTTAGGTTTCTTCCCAAACCATAATTCATACGGTGTCGTCTCAACGGATTTCGACGGTGCCCTATTTAAAGTGAATGCGACAGTCTCTAAAGCATAGCCCAAAAATGAGAGCGGTAAATCGGTAAGAGACATCATAGATCGCACCATATCCAATAGAGTGCGATTACGACGTTCGGACACACCGTTTCTCTAAGGTGTTCCAGGCGGCGTGAGTTGTGAAACTATTCCACATTTTCTTAAGTGTGTACCAAATTCGTGACTTAAATATTCTCCACCACGATCTGATCGTAAGAATTTTATTTGTCTGTCACGTTGATTCTCAACTTCACTCTGAAATTCCTTGAACTTTTCAAAGGTTTCAGACTTGTGTTTCATTAGGTAGACATACCCATATCTACTTAAGTCATCAGTGAGAGTGAGAACATAACGATATCCTCCGCGAGCCTCAACACTCATTGGACCGCACACATCGGTATGTATGATTTCCAATAAGTTGGTTGCTCGCTCCATTGTTCCGGAGAACGGAGTCTTGGTCATCTTACCCATGAGGCATGGTTCGCACGTGTCAAATGATTTGTAATCAAGAGACTTCAAAAGTCCATCTGCATGGAGCTTCTTCATGCGCTTGACACCAATGTGAGCAAGGCGGCAGTGCCACAAGTATGTGGGACTATCGTTATCAACTTTACATCTTTTGGTATTCACACTATGAATATGTGTAACATCACGTTCGAGATTCATCAAAAATAAACCATTGACCAGCGGGGCATGACCATAAAACATATCTCTTAAATAAATAGAACAACCATTATTCTCGGATTTAAATGAGTAGCCATCTCGAATTAAACGAGATCCAGATACAATGTTCATGCTCAAAGCTGGCACTAAATAACAATTATTGAGGTTTAAAACTAATCCCGTGGGTAGATGCAGAGGTAGCGTGCCGACGGCGATCACATCGACCTTGGAACCATTCCCGACGCGCATCGTCACCTCGTTCTTCGCCAGTCTCCGTTTATTCCGTAGTTCCTGTTTTGAGTTACAAATATGAGCAACCGCACCGGTATCAAATACCCAGGAGCTACTACGAGTACTGGTAAGGTACACATCAATTACATGTATATCACATATACCTTTGGTGTTGCCGGCCTTCTTGTCCGCTAAGTACTTGGGGCAGTTCCGCTTCTAGTGACCACTTCCCTTGCAATAAAAGCACTCAGTTTCAGGCTTGGGTCCATTCTTCGACTTCTTCCCGGCAACTGGCTTACCGGGCGTGGCAACTCCCTTGCCGTCCTTCTTGAAGTTCTTCTTACCCTTGCCCTTCTTGAACTTAGTGGTTTTATTCACCATCAACACTTGATGTTCTTTTCTGATCTCCACCTCCGCTGATTTCAGCATTGAATATACCTCGGGAATGGTCTTTTCCATCCCCTGCATATTGTAGTTCATCAGAAAGCTCTTGAAGCTTGGTGGAAGCGACTGAAGGATTCTGTCAATGACCGCGTCATCCGGAAGATTAACTCCCAGCTGAGTCAAGCGGTTGTGCAACCCAGACATTCTGAGTATGTGCTCACTTACAGAACTATTTTCCTCCATTTTACAGCTGAAGAACTTGTCGGAGACTTCATATCTCTCGACCCGGGCATGAGCTTGGAAAACCAATTTCAGCTCCTCGAACATCTCATATGCTCCATGTTTCTCAAAACGCTTTTGGAGACCCGGTTCTAAGCTGTAAAGCATGCCGCACTGAACGAGGGAGTAATCATCAGCACGTGATTGCCAAGCGTTCATAACGTCTTGGTTCTCAGGGATTGGTGCTTCACCTAGCGGTGCTTCTAAGACATAATCTTTCTTGGCTACTATGAGGATGATCCTCAGGTTCCGGACCCAGTCCGTATAGTTGCTGCCATCATCTTTCAGCTTGGTTTTCTCTAGGAACGCGTTGAAATTGAGGACAACGTTGGCCATTTGATCTACAAGACATAGTGTAAAGATTTTAGACTAAGTTCACGATAATTAAGTTCATCTAATCAAATTATTTAATGAACTCCCACTCAGATAGACATCCCTCTAGTCATCTAAGTGAAACATGATCCGAGTTAACTAGGTCGTGTCCGATCATCACGTGAGACGGACTAGTCAAGATCGGTGAACATCTCCATGTTGATCGTATCTTCTATACGACTCATGCTCGACCTTTCGGTCCTCCGTGTTCCGAGGCCATGTCTGTACATGCTAGGCTCGTCAAGTCAACCTAAGTGTATTGCGTGTGTTCCGAGGCCATGTCTGTACATGCTAGGCTCGTCAACACCCGTTGTATGCGAACGTTAGAATCTATCACACCCGATCATCACGTGGTGCTTCGAAACAACGAACCTTCGCAACGGTGCACAGTTAGGGTGAACACTTTCTTGAAATTATTATAAGGGATCATCTTACTTACTACCGTCGTTCTAAGCAAATAAGATGCAAAAACATGATAAACATCACATGCAATCAAATAGTGACATGATATGGCCAATATCATTATGCTCCTTTGATCTCCATCTTTGGGGCACCATGATCATCTTCGTCACCGGCATGACACCATGATCTCCATCATCATGATCTCCATCATTGTGTCTTCATGAAGTCGTCACGCCAACGATTACTTCTACTTCTATGGCTAACGCGTTTAGCAACAAAGTAAAGTAATTTACATGGCGTTATTCAATGACACGCAGGTCATACAAAATAATAAAGACAACTCCTATGGCTCCTGCCGGTTGTCATACTCATCGACATGCAAGTCGTGATTCCTATTACAAGAATATGATCAATCTCATACATCACATATATCATTCATCACATCTTCTGGCCATATCACATCACATAACACATGCTGCAAAAACAAGTTAGACGTCCTCTAATTGTTGTTGCAAGTTTTTACGTGGTTTGTAGGTTTCTAGCAAGAACGTTTTCTTACCTACGTATGACCACAACGTGATTTGCCAATTTCTATTTACCCTTCATAAGGACCCTTTTCATCGAATCCGTTCCGACTAAAGTAGGAGAGACAGACACCCGCTAGCCACCTTATGCAACTAGTGCATGTCAGTCGGTGGAACCTGTCTCACGTAAGCGTACGTGTAAGGTCAGTCCGGGCCGCTTCATCCTACAATGCCGCCGAAACAAGAAACGACTAGTAGCGGCAAGAAGAATTGGCAACTTCAACGCCCACATTCTTTGTGTTCTACTCGTGCATAGTAACTACGCATAGGCCTGGCTCATGATGCCACTGTTGGGAATCGTAGCATAATTTTAAAATTTTCCTACGCTCACCAAGATGCATCTATGGAGTATACTAGCAACGAGGGGAAAGGAGTGCATCTACATACCCTTGTAGATCGCGAGCGGAAGCGTTCCAATGAACGTGGATGACGGAGTCGTACTCGCCGTGATCCAAATCACCGATGACCGAGTGCCGAACGGACGGCACCTCCGCGTTCAACACACGTACGGTGCAGCAACGTCTCCTCCTACTTGATCCAGCAAGGGGGAAGGAGAGGTTGATGGAGATCCAGCAGCACGACGGCGTGGTGGTGGATGTAGCGGGATGCCGGCAGGGCTTCGCCGAGCATATACGAGAGAGAGAGGTGTTGCAGGGGGAGAGGGAGGCGCCCAAGGCTGTGTTTTTGCTGCCCTCCCTCCCCCCTATATATAGGCCCCCTGGGAAGGGGGGGCCCCGGCCAGGGATCCCATCTGGATGGGGGGCGGCGGCCAGGGGGGGTGACTTACCCCCAAGGCAAGTGGGGCGCCCCCTTGCCCTAGGGTTCCCAACCCTAGGCGCAGGGGGAAGGCCCATGGGGGGGCGCCCAGCCCACTAGGGGCTGGTTCCCTTCCCACTTCAGCCCACGGGGCCCTCCGGGATAGGTGGCCCCACCCGGTGGACCCCCGGGACCCTTCCGGTGGTCCCGGTACAATACCGGTAACCCTCGAAACTTTCCCGGTGGCCGAAACTTGACTTCCTATATATAATTATTTACCTCCGGACCATTCCGGAACTCCTCGTGACGTCCGGGATCTCATCCGGGACTCTGAACAACTTTCGGGTTTCCGCATACACATATCTCTACAACCCTAGCGTCACCGAACCTTAAGTGTGTAGACCCTACGGGTTCGGGAGACATGCAGACATGACCGAGACGCCTCTCCGGTCAATAACCAACAGTGGGATCTAGATACCCATGTTGGCTCCCACATGTTCCACGATGATCTCATCGGATGAACCACGATGTCGAGGATTCAATCAATCCCGTATACAATTCCCTTTGTCAATCGGTATGTTACTTGCCCGAGATTCGATCGTCGGTATCCCAATACCTTGTTCCATCTCGTTACCGGCAAGTCTCTTTACTCGTACCACAATGCATGATCCCATGACTAACGCCTTAGTCACATTGAGCTCATTATGATGATGCATTACCGAGTGGGCCCAGAGATACCTCTCCGTCACACGGAGTGACAAATCCCAGTCTCGATCCGTGCCAGCCCAACAGACACTTTCGGAGATACCCGTAGTGCACCTTTATAGTCACCCAGTTACGTTGTGACGTTTGGCAGACCCAAAGCACTCCTACGGTATCCGGGAGTTGCACGATCTCATGGTCTAAGGAAAAGATACTTGACATTGGAAAAGCTCTAGCAAACGAAACTACACGATCTTTTATGCTATGCTTAGGATTGGGTCTTGTCCATCACATCATTCTCCTAATGATGTGATCCCGTTATCAATGACATCCAATGTCCATAGTCAGGAAATCATGACTATCTGTTGATCAACGAGCTAGTCAACTAGAGGCTTACTAGGGACACGTTGTGGTCTATGTATTCACACATGTATTACGATTTCCGGACAATACAATTATAGCATGAACAATAGACAATTACCATGAACAAAGAGATATAATGATAACCATTTATTATTGCCTCTAGGGCATATTTCCAACAGTTTCTGGGTCATGTGGGAAGGACCCCCCTATCGCTGTCACTCACTAGGCGACGGTTCCAAATGCCGTCGCGGAAAGGGGTTAAAAACCGTTTGTATAGCACCGACGCGTACCAGTGATAGGACATTGCATGTGCATGGCAGTAGGACATACCTGAATGCCAAAAATATTAGTAGGGCACACATGATCAGAGTAGGACAATGCATGTGCATGTGCATTTGGGACCATTGCTTGCTCTGGTCATTATTAGCTTTGATCAGTGGTAGCAATGATCAGTGGTAGCAATGATCAGTGTTAACTTTGATCACTGAGCACTGAAGATTGTTATGATCATCGGTAGCACTGATCAGTGTTGGCACTGATCAGTGTTAACTTTGATCACTGAGCATTGAAAATTGCTAGCTCTGATCATTGGCATTTGTACTCCAATGATCATCTTTCATTGTTGCTAACTGTCATCCATCTTTCGGGCAAGAAAATCAAAACAAAGTGGGACAGAGCCGGTGTTGTGGGAACGATTCCGACAATACTAAGGGGTAAGGTAAAGGAGCATGATCTATCGAGATGCAAACGGGTGACACGAATGATTTTAGCAAGTTCGGGCCTCTCACGATGGAGATAACAACCCTACGTCTCGTGCTCCGGAGAGGCTTTGCCCGTGTTCATGTTGAAGGAAATACACCCTAGAGGCAAAATAAAGTTCTTATTTATTTCCTTATTTCATGATAAATGTTTATTATTCATGCTAGAATTGTATTAATCGGAAACTTGATACATGTGTGAATACATAGACAAACAGAGTGTCACTAGTATGCCTCTACTTGACTAGCTCGTTGAATCAAAGATGGTTAAGTTTCCTAGCCATAGACATGAGTTTTCATTTGATTAACGAGATCACATCATTAGAGAATGATGTGATTGACTTGACCCATTCCGTTAGCTTAGCACTTGATCGTTTAATATGTTGCTATTGCTTTCTTCATGACTTATACATGTTCCTATGACTATGAGATTATGCAACTCCCGAATACCTGAGGAACACTTTGTGTGCTACCAAACGTCACAACGTAACTGGGTGATTATAAAGGTGCTCTACAGGTGTCTCCGATGGTACTTGTTGAGTTGGCATAGATCGAGATTAGGATTTGTCACTCCGATTGTCGGAGAGGTATCTCTGGGCCCTTTCGGTAATGCACATCACTATAAGCCTTGCAAGCATTGTAACTAATGAGTTAGTTGCGGGATGATGTATTACGGAACGAGTAAAGAGACTTGCCAGTAACGAGATTGAACTAGGTATTGAGATACCGACGATCGAATCTTGGGCAAGTAACATACCGATGACAAAGGGAACAACGTATGTTGTTATGCGGTTTGGCCGATAAAGATCTTCATAGAATATGTAGGAGCCAATATGAGCATCCAGGTTCCGATATTGGTTATTGACCGGAGACGTGTCTCGGTCATGTCTACATAGTTCTCGAACCCGTAGGGTCCGCACGCTTAAACTTCTGTGACGATCGGTATTATGAGTTTATGTGTTTTGATGTACCGAAGGTAGTTCGGAGTCCCGGATGAGATCGGCGACATGACAATGAGTCTCGAAATGGTCGAGACATAAAGATCGATATATTGGACGACTATATTCGGACATTGGAAAGGTTCCGAGTGATTCGGGTATTTTTCGGGGTACCGGGGAGTTATGGGAATACGAGGAAGAAGTAATGGGCCTCATGGGCCAAGTGGTGGAAGAGAGGAGGCAGGGTGCGCGGCCCCCTGGCCCAAACCGAATTGGACTAGGGGGTCGGCCCCCCTTTCCTCCTTTTCCTCCCTCTCCTTCCTTCTCCCTCTCCTCCTTCCTTTCCTCCTCCTAGTAGGAGTAGGAAAGGGGAGTCCTACTCCTACTAGGAGGAGGACTCCTCCTCCTGGCGCGCCCTACAGGGGCCGGCCGGCCTTCCCCCTTGCTCCTTTATATACGGGGGCAGGGGGGCACCCTAGAACACACAAGTTGATAATTGATCTCTCTTAGCCGTGTGCGGTGCCCCCTCCATCATAATCCACCTCGGTCATATCGTAGCGGTGCTTAGGCGAAGCCCTGCGTCGGTAGCATCATCATCACCGTCATCACGCTGTCGTGCTGACGGAACTCTCCCTCGAAGCTCTGCTGGATCGTGAGTTCGTGGGACGTCACCGAGCTGAACGTGTGCTGAACTCGGAGGTGCCGTGCGTTCAGTACTTGGATCGGTCAGATCGTGAAGACGCACGACTACATCAACCGCGTTGTCATAACGCTTCCGCTTACGGTCTACGAGGGTACGTAGACAACACTCTCCCCTCTCGTTGCTATGCATCACCATTATCTTGCGTGTGCGTAGGATTTTTTTTGAAATTACTACGTTCCCCAACAGTGGCATCCGAGCCAGGTTTATGCGTAGATGTTATATGCATGAGTAGAACACAAGTGAGTTGTGGGCGATACAAGTCATACTGCTTACCAGCATGTCATACTTTGGTTCGGCGGTATTGTTGGATGAAGCGGCCCGGACCGACATTACGTGTACGCTTACGCGAGACTGGTTCTACCGATGTGCTTTGCACACAGGTTGCTGGCGGGTGTCGGTTTCTCCAACTTTAGTTGAACCGAGTGTGGCTACGCCCGGTCCTTGAGAAGGTTAAAACAACACTAACTTGACGAACTATCGTTGTGGTTTTGATGCGTACGTAAGAACGGTTCTTGCTCAGCCCGTAGCAACCACGTAAAACTTGCAACAACAAAGTAGAGGATGTCTAACTTGTTTTTGCAGGGCATGTTGTGATGTGATATGGTCAAGACATGATGCTAAATTTTATTGTATGAGATGATCATGTTTTGTTAAAGTTATCGGCAACTGGCAGGAGCCTTATGGTTGTCTCTTTATTGCATAAGATGCAAGTGCCATGTAATTGCTTTACTTTATCGCTATGCGATAGCAATAGTTGCAAAAGCAATAGCTGGTGAGACGACCATGTGACGACACGTTGATAAAAAATCAAGATGATGGAGATCATGGTGTCATGCCGGTAACAATGGAGATCATGACGGTACTTTGGAGATGGAGATCAAAAGCACAAGATGATGATGGCCATATCATGTCACATATTTTGATTGCATGTGATGTTTATATTTTATACATCTTATTTTGCTTAGTTTGGCGGTAGCTTTATATAAGATGATCCCTTACTAAAATTTCAAGGTATAAGTGTTCTCCCTGAGTATGCACCATTGCGACAGTTCTTCATGCCGAGACACCACGTGATGATCGGATGTGATAAGCTCTACGTTCACTGATGACCCACAAGTATAGGGGATCTATCGTAGTCCTTTCGATAAGTAAGAGTGTCGAACCCAACGAGGAGCAGGAGGAAATGATAAGCGGTTTTCAGCAAGGTACTCTCTGCAAGTACTAAAATAAGTGGTAACAGATAGTTTTGTGATAGGATAATTTGTAACGAGCAACAAGTAACAAAAGTAAATAAAGTGCAACAAGGTGGCCCAATCCTTTTTGTAGCAAAGGACAAGCCTGGACAAACTCTTATATAGAGAAAAGCACTCCCGAGGACACATGGGAATTATCGTCAAGCTAGTTTTCATCACGTTCATATGATTCGCGTTCGGTACTTTGATAATTTGATATGTGGGTGGACCGGTGCTTGGGTGCTATTCCTACTTGAACAAGCATCCCACTTATGATTAACCTCTATTGCAAGCATCCACAACTACAACAAAAGTATTAAGGTAAACCTAACCATAGCATGAAACATATGGATCCAAATCAGCCCCTTACGAAGCAACGCATAAACTAGGGTTTAAGCTTCTGTCACTCTAGCAACCCATCATCTACTTATTACTTCCCAATGCCTTCCTCTAGGCCCAAATAATGGTGAAGTGTTATGTAGTCGACGTTCACATAACACCACTAGAGGCTAGACAACATACATCTCATCAAAATATCAAACGAATACCAAATTCACATGACTACTAATAGCAAGACTTCTCCCATGTCCTCAGGAACAAACGTAACTACTCACAAAGCATATTCATGTTCATAATCAGAGGGGTATTAATATGCATAAAGGATCTGGACATATGATCTTCCACCAAATAAACCAACTAGCATCAACTACAAGGAGTAATCAACACTACTAGCAACCTACTAGTACCAATCCCGGACTTGGAGACAATAATTGGATACAAGAGATGAACTAGGGTTTTGAGAGGAGATGGTGCTGGTGAATATGTTGATGGAGATTGCCCTCTCCCGATGAGAGGAGCGTTGGTGATGACGATGGCGATGATTTCCCCCTCCCGGAGGGAAGTGTCCCCGGCAGAACAGCTCTGCCGGAGCCCTAGATTGGTTCCACCTCGTGGCGGCGGAGCCTCGTCCCGAAAGGTTGCTTATTATTTTTCCCTTGACGAAAGACTTCATATAGCAGAAGATGGCCACCAGAGAGCCAACATGGGGCCCACGAGGCTGGGGGCGCGCCCCCACCCTCGTGGACAGGTGGTGGCCCCCCTGACGTATTTCTTCCGCTCAGTATTTTTTATTATTTCCAAAAATAACTTTCGTGGAGTTTCAGGACTTTTGGAGTTGTGCAGAATAGGTCTCTAATATTTGCTCCTTTTCCAGCCCAGAATTCCAGCTGCCGGCATTCTCCCTCCTTATGTAAACCTTGTAAAATAAGAGAGAATAGGCATAAGTATTGTGACATAACGTGTAATAACAACCCATAATGCAATAAATATTGATATAAAAGCATGATGCAAAATGGACGTATCAACTCCCCCAAGCTTAGACCTCGCTTGTCCTCAAGCGGAAGCCGATAACGATAAATATGTCCACATGTTTAGAGGTAGAGGTGTCGATAAAATAAAATACGGACATGAGGGCATCATGATCATTCTCATAACAGCAACATATATGGATGTTGTCATATGATTTCTTATGCTCAAGTAATAACCTATTCACAATGCAAAAGTATGAATCAGAAACTTTATTGAGAACTAACAAACTATAATCTTAGTCATTGAAGCAATTGCAATTTATCATAACATCAGAAAGAGTCTATGTCAGAGCTTTATAGCAAGTCCACATACTCAACTATCACTTAGTCTTTCATAATTGCTAACACTCACGCAATACTTGTGGTTACGGAGTTTTAATCGGACACAGAGAAAGATAGGGGCTTATAGTTTCGCCTCCCAACCTTTTACCTCAAGGGTAATGTCAACAATAATAATTCATGCTAACCCATATCCAATTAGATATATGTATCAGGATCTTTCCAACACCCTGTGCTTGCCAAAGGATAAAATGTAAAAGGGAAAGGTGAAGATCACCATGACTCTTGCATAAGGTAGAAGATAATAATAAAAGATAGGCCCTTCGCAGAGGGAAGCAGAGGTTGTCATGCGCTTTTATGGTTGGATGCACAAAATCTTAATGCGAAAGAACGTCACTTTATATTGCCACTTGTGATATGAACCTTTATTATGCAGTCCGTCGCTTTTATTTCTTCCACATCACAAGATCGTATAAAGCTTATTTCCTCCACACCAATCAATCATACATATTTAGAGAGCAATTTTTATTGCTTGCACCGATGACAACTTACTTGAAGGATCTTACTCAATCCATAGGTAGATATGGTGGACTCTCATGGCAAAACTGGTTTAAGGGTTTTTGGAAGCACAAGTAGTATCTCTACTTGGTGCAAAGAATTTGGCTAGCATGAGGGGGAAAGGCAAGCTCAACATGTTGGATGATCCATGACAATATACTTATCTCAGATATAAGAAAACATAACCCATTAAGTTGTCTTCCTTGTCCAACATCAACTCTTTAGCATGTCATATTTTAATGAGTGCTCCCAATCATAAAAGATGTCCAAGATAGTATATTTATATGTGAAACCTCTCTTCCCTTATTACTTCCTATTAATTGCAACGATGACCATAGCTATGCTTGTCAACTCTCAACAATTTTTAATCATCATACTCTTTCTATGTGAAGTCATTACTCTCGATAAGATCAATATGATCTCTTTGTTTCTTTTTATTCTTTTCTTTTATTCACTCAAGATCATGGCAAAATAGTCAAGCCCTTGACTCAACACTAATTTTTATTATATAGCTCACGGACTCGATTACATAGAGAGATCATAAAGCAAACTCAAAACTAGATCATACAAAAACTTTATTCTACTAGATCAAGATACTACTAATGGGATCGAACTAAGAAAAACGGTAAAGATAGGAGTGTGATGGTGATACGATACCGGGGCATCTCCCCCAAGCTTGGCGGTTGCCAAGGGGAGTGCCCATACCCATGTGATTATGTCTCCTTCTTTGTTGGTGAAGAAGATGCTGGTGTTGTTGATGATGCAGGCTTCTTCCTTAATTTGCGTTTGAGGACAGAATTTTGATCCCTCAAGTCGTCATTCTCCTGCTCCAGGATTAATATCTTTTTGCATAGTTCCTGCTTGTTTTCCTGCAAGAGACGAAAAGGGATAAACTCGATCTTAGGTTTCTTTGCTCTATCAGGGAGGCTTGACTTTTTGAACTCCACATGCATGTCCCCAGGTTGAGGTAATGGGGCTTCATCTTCATCTGAGCTCGTCTCCTCCTTCCTCTTGGGTTCATAGTCCTCTTCTTCCTCCGTAGTCCAACCACAATGCTCCACATCTCCATAGACCCTAGGATCTGCAAGGTAATCATCCACATAGCTTTCTCCTTCCGAATCCTGGGATGACATGTTGCTCTAGTCTGCAGCAGGACAACTCGAAACAAGAACAGAGGATAATTGCGTGATACGAGAGTTAAAACCTTCGGGAGAATATATAATGAATTTTTACCGACCAAAATACGTATCGTGCAAGAAAACGGAGTCCGGAGAGCACACGAGGTGCCCACGAGGTAGGGGGCGCGCCCAGTAGGGTAGGGCGCGCCCTCCACCCTCGTGGAGCCCTCGTGTCCTTCCCGGACTGCTTCTTATTTTTCTATTTTTCTAAATATTCCAAAACGGAGAAATATTGCCATAAAAATTGTTTTGGAGTCGGTTTACTTACCGTACCACATACCTATTCCTTTTCGAAGTCTGAAACGTTCCGGAAAGTGTCCCTTATGTATTCCTCCGGGGTTACGGTTTCAATAATATTGGTTTCAACATTTATAGGATTACCTGAGATATAATATTTGATTCTTTGACCGTTTACCACCTTCGGATTTGTGCCTTCGAAGTTGTTGATTTTTATGGCACCGGAACGATAGACCTCCTCGATAACGTAAGGGCCTTCCCATTTAGAGAGAAGTTTTCCTGCAAAAAATCTTAAACGAGAGTTGTATAGCAATACATAATCACCTATATTAAACTCACGCTTTTGTATTCTTTTGTCATGCCATCTTTTAACTTTTTCTTTAAACAACTTGGCATTTTCATAAGCTTGGGTTCTCCATTCATCAAGTGAGCTAATATCAAATAACCTCTTCTCACCGGCAAGTTTGAAATCATAGTTGAGCTCTTTAATAGCCCAATAAGCCTTATGTTCTAGTTCGAGAGGTAAGTGACATGCTTTTCCATAAACCATTTTATACGGAGACATACCCATAGGATTTTTATATGCAGTTCTATAGGCCCATAATGTATCATCAAGTTTCTTGGACCAATTCTTTCTAGATCTATTAACAGCCTTTTGCAAAATTAATTTGAGCTCTCTATTACTCAATTCTACTTGACCACTAGACTGCGGGTGATAAGGAGATGCAATTCTATGATTAACATCATACTTAGCAAGCATTTTACGAAAAGCACCATGAATAAAATGTGAACCACCATCAGTCATTAAATATCTAGGGACTCCAAACCTCGGGAAAATAACTTCTTTAAGCATTTTAGTAGAAGTGTTATGATCAGCACTACTAGTTGGAATAGCTTCTACCCACTTAGTAACGTAATCAACAGCAACTAAAATATGTGTATATCCATTAGAGGCAGGAAAAGGTCCCATATAATCAAAGCCCCAAACATCAAATGGTTCAATAACAAGTGAATAATTCATAGGCATTTCTTGACGTCTACTAATATTACCAATTCTTTGACATTCATCACAAGATAAGACAAACTTACGGGCATCCTTGAAGAGAGTAGGCCAATAAAAACCGGATTGCAATACCTTATGTGCAGTTCTATCTCCAGCGTGGTGCCCTCCATAAGACTCGGAGTGACACTTGCGTAGGATCTGTTCCTGTTCATGCTCAGGTACACAACGTCTAATAACACCATCCACTCCTTCTTTATAAAGATGTGGGTCATCCCAAAAGTAATGTCTCAAATCATAGAAAAACTTTTTCTTTTGCTGGTATGTAAAACTAGGTGGTATAAATTTTGCAACAATTTAATTAGCATAATCAGCATACCATGGAGTACTACGAGAAGCATTTATGACATTTAATTTCTCATCAGGAAAGCTATCATCAATAGGTAGTGGGTCATCAAGTACATTTTCTAACCTAGACAAGTTGTCTGCAACGGGGTTCTCAGCTCCCTTTCTATCAACAATATGTAAATCAAATTCTTGTAGCAGGAGAACCCATCTAATAAGTCTAGGTTTAGCATCTTTCTTTTTCATAAGATATTTAATAGCAGCATGATCCATGTGAATAGTTACTTTAGAATCAACAATATAAGGTCTGAACTTATCACATGCAAATACGACTGCTAAGAATTCTTTTTCAGTAGTAGCATAATTTCTTTGAGCATTGTCTAGAGTTTTACTAGCATATTGAATAACATTTAATTTCTTATCAACTCTTTGCCCTAGAACAGCACCTACAGCATAATCACTAGCATCACACATAATTTCAAAGGGTAAATTCCAATCAGGTGGCTGAACAATAGGTGCAGAGATCAATGCTTTCTTAAGTATTTCAAATGCTTCTACACAATCATCATCAAAGACAAATGGTATATCTTTTTGTAATAAATTAGTTAGAGGCTGAGAAATTTTTGAGAAGTCCTTAATGAACCACCTATAAAAACTGGCGTGACCAAGGAAACTTCTTATACCTTTGATGTCCTTGGGACATGGCATCTTTTCAATAGCATCAACCTTGGCTTTATCAACCTCAATACCTCTTTCAGAGACTTTATGCCCCAAGACAATACCTTCATTAACCATAAAGTGGCACTTTTCCCAATTCAAGACAAGGTTAGTTTCTTCACATCTCTGCAAAACTCGATCAAGGTTGCTCAAGCAATCATCAAAAGAGGATCCGTAGACGGAAAAGTCGTCCATGAAAACCTCACAAATCTTTTCACAAAAGTCAGAGAATATAGCCATCATGCATCTTTGAAAGGTAGCAGGTGCATTACATAAACCAAAAGGCATACGTCTATAAGCAAAAGTACCAAAATGGCAAGTAAAAGTAGTTTAGATTGATCGTTGGCTGACACAGGTATTTGAGAGAAACCAGAATAACCATCTAGAAAGCAAAAATGTGTATGTTTGGATAGTCTTTCTAGCATTTGATCGATAAAAGGTAAGGGGTAATGATCCTTTTTAGTAGCCTTATTTAATTTGCGGAAATCAATTACCATCCTATAACCTGTAATAATTCATTGCAGATTCAATTCATCTTTATCATTAGGAACGACGGTAATACCTCCCTTCTTAGGGACACAATGGACAGGACTTACCCACTGACTATCAGCAACGGGATAAATTATACCTGCCTCAAGGAGCTTTAGTATTTCTTTTCTTACCACCTCTTTCATCTTAGGATTCAGCCTTCGTTGATGATCACGAACCGGTTTGGCATCTTCTTCCAAATTTATTTTATGTTGACATAGAGTGGGACTAATGCCCTTAAGATCATCAAGAGTATATCCAATAGCAGCACGGTGCTTCTTCAGTGTTTTCAATAGTCTTTCTTCTTCATGCTCTGAAAGGTTAGCACTAATAATAATAGGATATATCTTTTTCTCATCGAGATAAGCATATTTAAGAGTATCAGGTAAAGGTTTGAGCTCAAACACGGGATCACCCTTGGGTGGAGGAGGATCCCCTAGGATTTCAACATGCAAATTGTGTTTCAGGATGGGTTCCTGTTTAAAGAATACTTCATCTATTTCCCTTCTTTCATTCATAAACATATCATTTTCATGGTCTAGCAAATATTGTTCTAAAGGATCACTAGGAGGCACGGCAATAGAAGCAAGACCAATTATTTCAGCCTTACTAGGCAATTCCTCTTCACGGTGTTGTCTACTAAATTTAGAGAAATTAAATTCATGAGACATATCACCCAAACCAATAGTAACAACATCCTTTTCGCAATCTATCCTGGCATTAACGGTGTTCAAGAAGGGTCTACCAAATATAATGGGACAAAAGCTATCTTGTGGGGAACCAAGAACAAGAAAATCAGCAGGATATTTAGTTTTCCCACACAAGACTTCAACATCTCTAACAATCCCCATAGGTGAAATAGTATCTCTATTGGCAAGTTTAATTGTGACATCAATATCTTCTATCTTAGCAGGTGCAATATCATGCACAATTTCTTTGTATAAGCCATAAGGTATTGCACTTACACTAGCACCCATATCACATAAGCCATGATAACAATGATCTCCTATTTTAACAGAAATAACAGGCATGCCTACCACAGGTCTATGTTTATCTTTAGCACAAGGTTTGGTAATTCTAGCAGTTTCACCGCAGAAATAAATAACATGCCCATCAATATTATCAGCCAAGAGATCTTTAACAATAGCAATATTAGGTTCAACTTTAACTTGCTCAGGAGGTGTATAAGTTCCAATATTGCTTTTACGAACCACAGTTGAAGCTTTAGCATGATCCTTTATCCTAACAGGAAAAGGTGGCTTCTCAACATAAGAAGTAGGAACAATAGGATCATTATAAGTGATAGTCTTTTCTTCAACTTTAATAGGTGCAGCTACTTTTACTTCTATGGGAGGATGATATTTAAACCACTTCTCCTTGGGGAGATCAACATAAGTAGCAAAAGATTCACAGAATGAAGCTACTATCTTAGAGTCAAGTCCATATTTAGTGCTAAATTTACGGAAAACATCGGTATCCATAAAAGATTTAACACAATCAAACTTAGGTGTCATACTTGACTCCTTACCTTCGTCGAGATCCCAATCTTCAGAGTTGCGTTTAATTCTATCCAATAAATTCCATTTGAATTCAATAGTCTTCATCATAAAAGAGCCAGCACAAGAAGTATCGAGCATGGATTGTTATTACGAGAAAGCCGAGCATAAAAACTTTGAAGAATTATTTCTCTTGACAGCTCATGATTGGGGCATGGATATAACATTGATTTAAGCCTCCCCCAAGCTTGAGCGATGCTTTCTCCTTCGCGAGGCCAAAAATTATATATATAATTGCGATCACGATGAACAAGATGCATAGGATAAAATTTCTGATGAAATTCCAATTTCAATTGTTTGTAGTTCCATGACCCCGTATCATCACATAGCCTATACCATGGCGATGCATCTCCCTTCAAAGATAAAGGGAAGACCTTCTTCTTAACAACATCATCGGGTATACCTGCAAGCTTAAATAATCCACAAACTTCATTCACATATATTAGGTGCTCATCAGGATGCTTTGTTCCATCTCCTACAAAAGGATTAGCTAGCAGTTTTTCTAACATACCCGAAGGAACTTCAAAGGGAACATTTTCACTTTCAGTAGGTTCAGTAGGTTGAGGAGAACCTCTTTGCTCTACTGGTCGGGGTGAAGATACCCCGAACAAGCCCCTCAGAGGATTACTTTCCATAGTAACAAGTGACAGTAAATTTCAGCACACTATATAATTTTTTCCTTACCAAATTCCACCTACCAAAGGCGCTTCACTCCCCGGCAACGGTGCTAGAAAAGAGTCTTGATGACCCACAAGTATAGGGGATCTATCGTAGTCCTTTCGATAAGTAAGTGTCAAACCCAACAAGGAGTAGAAGAAAATGATAAGCGGTTTTCAGCAAGGTACTCTCTGCAAGTACTGAAATAAGTGGTAACAGATAGTTTTGTGATAGGATAATTTGTAACGAGCAACAAGTAACAAAAGTAAATAAAGTGCAGCAAGGTGGCCCAATCCTTTTTGTAGCAAAGGGCAAGCCTGGACAAACTCTTATATAGAGAAAAGCGCTCCCGAGGACACATGGGAATTATCGTCAAGCTAGTTTTCATCACGTTCATATGATTCGCGTTCGGTACTTTGATAATTTGATATGTGGGTGGACCGGTGCTTGGGTGCTGTTCCTACTTGAACAAGCATCCCACTTATGATTAACCTCTATTGCAAGCATCCGCAACTACAACAAAAGTATTAAGGTAAACCTAACCATAGCATGAAACATATGGATCCAAATCAGCCCCTTACGAAGCAACGCATAAACTAGGGTTTAAGCTTCTGTCACTCTAGCAACCCATCATCTACTTATTACTTCCCAATGCCTTCCTCTAGGCCCAAATAATGGTGAAGTGTTATGTAGTCGACGTTCACATAACACCACTAGAGGCTAGACAACATACATCTCATCAAAATATCAAACGAATACCAAATTCACATGACTACTAATAGCAAGACTTCTCCCATGTCCTCAGGAACAAACGTAACTACTCACAAAGCATATTCATGTTCATAATCAGAGGGGTATTAATATGCATAAAGGATCTGAACATATGATCTTCCACCAAATAAACCAACTAGCATCAACTACAAGGAGTAATCAACACTACTAGCAACCTACTAGTACCAATCCCAGACTTGGAGACAAGAATTGGATACAAGAGATGAACTAGGGTTTTGAGAGGACATGGTGCTGGTGAAGATGTTGATGGAGATTGCCCTCTCCCGATGAGAGGAGCGTTGGTGATGACGATGGCGATGATTTCCCCCTCCCGGAGGGAAGTGTCCCCGGCAGAACAGCTCTGCCGGAGCCCTAGATTGGTTCCGCCAAGGTTCCGCCTCGTGGCGGCGGAGTCTCGTCCCGAAAGGTTGCTTATTATTTTTCCCTTGACGGAAGACTTCATATAGCAGAAGATGGCCACCGGAGAGCCAACAGGGGGCCCACGAGGCAAGGGGGCGAGCCCCCCACCCTCGTGGACAGGTGGTGGCCCCCTTGACGTATTTCTTCCGCTCAGTATTTTTTATTATTTCCAAAAATAACTTTCGTGGAGTTTCAGGACTTTTGGAGTTGTGCAGAATAGGTCTCTAATAGTTGCTCCTTTTCCAGCCCAGAATTCCAGCTGCCGGCATTCTCCCTCTTTATGTAAACCTTGTAAAATAAGAGAGAATAGTCATAAGTATTGTGACATAACGTGTAATAACAACCCATAATGCAATAAATATCAATATAAAAGCATGATGCAAAATGGACGTATCATTCACATACAACGGGTGCAAGCCAGTTTTGCACACGCAGAATACTCGGGTTAAACTTGACGAGCCTAGCATATGCAGATATGGCCTCGGAACACTGGAGACTGAAAGGTCGAGCGTGAATCATATAGTAGATATGATCAACATAGTGATGTTCACCATTGAAAACTACTCCATCTCACGTGATGATCGGACATGGTTTAGTTGATTTCGATCATGTGATCACTTAGATGATTAGAGGGATGTCTATCTAAGTGGGAGTTCTTAAGTAATATGATTAATTGAACTTTAATTTATCATGAACTTAGTCCTAGTAGTATTAGCATATATATGTTGTAGATCAATAGCTCGCGTTTAGCTCCCCTGTTTTATTTTTGATATGTTCCTAGAGAAAACTAAGTTGAAAGATGTTAGTAGCGATGATACGGATTGGATCCGTGAGGATTATCCTCATTGCTGCACAGAAGAATTATTTCCTTGATGCGCCGCTAGGTGACAGACCGATTGCAGGAGCAAATACAGACGTTATGAACGTTTGGCAAGCTCGATATAATGACTACTTGATAGTTTAGTGCACCATGCTTTACGACTTAGAATCGGGGCTTCAAAGACGTTTTTGAAACGCAACGGAGCATATGAGATGTTCCAAGAGTTGAAATTAGTATTTCAGACTCATGCCCATGTCGAAAGGTATGAGACCTTTGACAAATACTTTGCCTACAAGATGGAGGAGAATAGCTCAGCTAGTGAGCATGTGCTCAGAATGTCTGAGTACTACAATCACTTGAATCAAGTGGGAGTTAATCTTCCAGATAAGATAGTGATTGACATAGTTCTCTAGTCACTATCACCAAGTTACTAGAACTTCATGATGAACTATAATATGCAAGGGATAACGCAAATGATTCCCAAGCTCTTCGTGATGCTGAAATCGACGAAGGTAGAAATTAAGAAAAGCATCAAGTGTTGATGGTTGACAAGACCACTAGTTTTAATAAAAGGGCAAAGGGAAGAAGGGGAACTTCAAAAAGAACGGCAAGCAAGTTGCTGCTCCCGTGAAGAAGCCCAAAGCTAGACCCAATCCTGAAACTGAGTGCTTCTACTTCAAAGGAAATGGTCACTGGAAGTGGAACTGCCCTAGATACTTGGTGGATAAGAAGGATGGCAAAGTGAACAAAGGTATATTGGATATACATGTTATTGATGTGTACTTTACTAGCGTTTATAGCAACCCCTCGGTATTTGATACTAGTTCAGTTGCTAAGATTAGTAACTCGAAACGGGAGTTGCAGAATGAACAGAGACTAGTTAAGTGTGAAGTGACGATGTGTGTTGGAAGTGGTTCCAAGATTGATATGATCATCATCACACACTCCCTATACTTTCGGGATTAGTGTTGAACCTAAATAAATGTTATTTGGTGTTTGCGTTGAGCATGAATATGATTTTATCATGTTTATTGCAATACGGTTATTCATTTAAGTTAGATAATAATTGTTGTTCTGTTTACATGAATAATACCTTCTATGGTCATACACCCAATGAAAATGGTTTGTTGGATCTCGATCGTAGTGATACACGTATTCATAAGATTGAAGCCAAAAGATGCAAAGTTAATAATGATAGTGCAACTTATTTGTGGCACTGCCGTTTAGGTCATAATTGTGTAAAGCGCATGAAGAAAATCCATGCTGATGGGCTTTTGGAATCACTTGATTATGAATCAGTTGATGCTTGCGAACCATGCCTCATGGGCAAGATGACTAAGACTCCGTTCTCCGGAACAATGGAGCGAACAACAGACTTATTGGAAATAATACATACTGATGTATGCAGTCCGATGAGTGTTGAGGCTCGCGGCGGGTATCGTTATTTTCTGACCTTTACAGATGATTTGAGCAGATATGGGTATATCTACTTGATGAAACATAAATCTGAAACATTTGAAAAGTTCAAATAATTTCAGAGTGAAGTGGAAAATCATCGTAACAAGAAAATAAAGTTTCTACGATCTGATCGTGGAGGAGAATATTCAAGTTACGAGTTTGGTCTTCATTTGAAACAATGCGGAATAGTTTCGCAACTCACGCCACCTGGAACACCACATCATAATGGTGTGTCCGAACATCGTAACCATACTTTATTAGATATGGTGCAATCTATGATGTCTCTTAACGATTTACCACTATCGTTTTGGGGTTATGCATGAGAGACAACTGCATTCACGTTAAATAGGGCACCATCTAAATCCGTTGAGATGACACTATATGAACTGTTGTTTGGGAAGAAACCAAAGTTGTCGTATCTTAAAGTTTGGAGTTGCAATGCTTATGTGAAAAGGTTTCAACCTGATAAGCTCGAACCCAAATCGGAGAAATGCGTCTTCATAGGATACCCAAAGGAGACTATTGGGTACACCTTCTAATCATAGTTCCAAAGGCAAAATATTCGTTGCTAAGAATGGATCCTTTCTAGAGAAGGAGTTTCTCTCGAAAGAAGTGAGTGGGAGGAAAGTAAAACTTGATGTGGTAATTGTACCTTCTCCCGAATTGGAAAATAGTTCATCACAGAAATCAGTTCCAGTGATGCCTACACCAATTAGTGAGGAAGATTAATGATGATGATCATGAAACTTCAGATCAAGTTACTACCGAACCTCGTAGGTCAACCAGAGTACGGTCCGCACCAGAGTGGTATGGTAATCCTGTTCTGGAGGTCATGTTACTTGACCATACCTATGAACTATTAGGAAGCGATGATGAGCCCAGATTCCGCGAAATGGCTTGAGGCCATGAAATCTGAGATGGGATCCATGTATGAGAACAAAGTATGGACTTTGGTTGACTTGCCCGATGATCGGCAAGCCATAGAAAATGAGTGGATCTTCAAGAGGAAGATGGACGCTGATAGTAGTGTTACTATCTACAAAGCTCGAATTGTCGCAAAATGTTTTCAACAATTTCAAGGTGTTGACTACGATGAGATTTTCTCACTCGTATCGATGCTTAAAAGTCTGTCCGAATCATGTTAGTAGTTGGCGCATTTTATGAAATCTAGCAAATGGATGTCAAAACTGCATTGCTTAATGGATTTCTTAAAGAAGAGTTGTATATGATACAACCAGAAGGTTTTGTCAATCCTAAAGGTGCTAACAAAATGTGCAAGCTCCCGCGATCCATCTATGGACTGGTGCAAGCATCCAGAGTTGGAATATACGCTTTGATGAGTTGATCAAAGCATATAGTTTTATACAGACTTGTGGTGAAGCCTGTATTTAAAAGAAAGTGAGTGGGAGCACTACAACATTTCTAATAAGTATATGTGAATGACATATTGTTGATCGGAAATAATGTAGAATTTTCTGGAAAGCATAAAGGAGTTTTTGAAAGGAGTTTTTTCAAAGAAAGACCTCGGTGAAGCTGCTTACATATTGAGCATCAAGATCTATAGAGATAGATCAAGATGCTTGATAAGTTTTTTCAATGAGTACATACCTTGGCAAGATTTTGAAGTAGTTCAAAATGGAACAGTCAAAGAAAGAGTTCTTGCCTGTGTTACAAGGTGTGAAATTGAGTAAGACTCAAAACCCGACCACGGCAGAAGATAGAAAGAGAATGAAAGTCATTCCCTATGCCTCAGCCATAGGTTCTATAAAGTATGCCATGTTGTGTACCAGATCTATTGTATACCCTACACTGAGTTTAGCAAGGGAGTACAATAGTGATCTAGGAGTAGATCACTGGACAACGGTCAAAATTATCCTTAGTGGAATAAGGATATGTTTCTCGATTATGGAGGTGACAAAAGGTTCGTCGAAAAGGGTTACGTCGATGCAAGTTTTGACACTGATCCAGATAACTCTAAGTCTCAATCTGGATACATATTGAAAGTGGGAGCAATTAGCTAGAGTAGCTCCGTGCAGAGCATTGTTGACATAGAAATTTGCAAAATACATACGGATCTAAATGTTGCAGACCCGTTGACGAAACTTCTCTCACAAACAAAACATGATCACACCTTAGTACTCTTTGGGTGTTAATCACATAGCGATGTGAACTAGATTATTGACTCTAGTAAGCCCTTTGGGTGTTGGTCACATGACGATGTGAACTATGGGTGTTAATCACATGGTGATGTGAACTATTGGTGTTAAATCACATGGCGATGTGAACTAGATTACTGACTCTAGTGCAAGTGGGAGACTGAAGGAAATACGCCCTAGAGGCAATAATAAAGTTATTATTTATTTCCTTATTTCATGATAAATGTTTACTATTCATGCTAGAATTGTATTAACCGGAAACTTGATACATGTGTGAATACATAGACAAACAGAGTGTCACTAGTATGCCTCTACTTGATTAGCTCGTTAAATCAAAGATGGTTAAGTTTCCTAGCCATAGACATGAGTTGTCATTTTATTACCGAGATCACATCATTAGAGAATGATGTGATTGACTTGACCCATTCCGTTAGCTTAGCACTTGATCGTTTAATATGTTGCTATTGCTTTCTTCATGACTTATACATGTTCCTATGACTATGAGATTATGCAACTCCCGAATACCGGAGGAACACTTTGTGTGCTACCAAACGTCACAACATAACTGGGTGATTATAAAGGTGCTCTACAGGTGTCTCCGATGGTACTTGTTGAGTTGGCATAGATCGAGATTAGGATTTGTTACTACGATTGTCGGAGAGGTATCTGTGGGCCCTCTCAGTAATGCACATCACTATAAGCCTTGCAAGCATTGTAACTAATGAGTTAGTTGTGGGATGATGTATTACGGAACGAGTAAAGAGACTTGCCGGTAACGAGATTGAACTAGGTATTGAGATACCGACGATCGAATCTCGGGCAAGTAACATACCAAAGACAAAGGGAACAACGTATGTTGTTATGCGGTTTGACCGATAAAGATCTTCGTAGAATATGTAGGAGCCAATATGAGCATCCAGGTTCCGCTATTGGTTATTGACCGGAGACGTGTCTCGGTCATGTCTACATAGTTCTCGAACCCGTAGGGTCCGCACGCTTAAACTTCTGTGACGATCGGTATTATGAGTTTATGTGATTTGATGTACCGAAGGTAGTTCGGAGTCCCGGATGAGATCGGGAACATGACGAGGAGTCTCGAAATGGTTGAGACATAAAGATCGATATATTGGATGACTATATTCGGACATCGGAAAGGTTCCGAGTGATTCGGGTATTTTTCGGGGTATCGGGGAGTTACGGGAATACGAGGAAGAAGTAATGGGCCTCATGGGCCAAGTGGTGGAAGAGAGGAGGCAGGGCGCGCGGCCCCCCTAGCCCAAACCGAATTGGACTAGGGGGCCGGCCCCCCTTTCCTCCTTTTCCTCCCTCTCCTTCCTTCTCCCTCTCCTCCTTCCTTTCTTCCTCCTAGTAGGAGTAGGAAAGGGGAGTCCTACTCCTACTAGGAGGAGGACTCCTCCTCCTGGCGCGCCCTACAGGGGCCGGCCGGCCTCCCCCCTTGCTCCTTTATATACGGGGGCAGGGGGCACCCTGGAACACACAAGTTGATCATTGATCTCTCTTAGCCGTGTGCGGTGCCCCCATCCACCATAATCCACCTCGGTCATATCGTAGTGGTGCTTAGGCGAAGCCCTGCGTCGGTAGCATCATCATCACCGTCATCACGCCGTAGTGCTGATGGAACTCTCCCTCGAAGCTCTGCTGGATCGTGAGTTCGTGGGATGTCACCGAGCTGAACGTGTCCTGAACTCGGAGGTGCCGTGCGTTCGGTACTTGGATCGGTCGGATCGTGAAGACGTACGACTACATCAACCGCGTTCTCATAACGCTTCCGCTTACGGTCTACGAGGGTACGTAGACAACACTCTCACCTCTCATTGCTATGCATCACCATGATCTTGCGTGTGCGTAGGATTTTTTTGAAATTACCACGTTCCCCAACACATGTCTCTCCGGAGCACGAGACGTAGGGTTGTTATCTCCACCGTGAGCGGCCCGAACTCGCTAAAATCATTCGTGCCGACCGTTTGCATCTCGATGGATCACGCTCCTTTACCCTACCCCTTACTATTGTTGGAATCGTTCTCACAATAGTCGGCGGAGGAGCACAGGTTGTCGTCGGCAGAGAGGGTGCAGACGATCTCATCCCCACCAACCGGTGGCTAAAGAGGGTGGTGGTGCCTGGAAGGGTGGAGTACATGAGCATGCCGCTCGACACTGGGTGGAGTCTGAGGACAGGCCACGAGGAGGATGCACGGGAACCTATCAGGTTCTATGTGCAGGTCCATGACCAGGAGGACATCGCCATGCTCATCATCCCGCCTGCCTTCAGGTTGGTGATGAAGCAATGGCTGGTCAGCGGCCCTCCTCGCGTCGTCAGCCTCTCCGCCAACAAGTGGTGCAAGTTCTGGGTCCAGGTGCAGATGTTCAAGGGGCACATGGTGCTTGGGCGTGGCTGGGAGTACTTCTACCGCCGGCACAAGATTGTCCCCGGTGACCTCCTAGTCTTCAAGCTCACCAGGCTGGGGCTCAAGGCGCAGACCTTCAACGCCAACACCTTGAACATCTGCAGGGTGTGGTGCTCTAAGCACAGCTGCATCGGTGACATCAGTCAGGACCTGTAGTTCGCCTGTCAAGTCTGATCCGAAGTAGTTTAGGTATGAAATTTTAAGTTTGAATGTGTGTTTTGCTGTGAACATGTGGATATTTTGCCTGGGGAGTAGCAACCTGGAGTCCAGCAGGGGCATGGGATGCCCTGCTATTTTAAACTTATGCCTAGTAGCTTATGATCTACCTGTTCTTTGCTTTGTTTTTGCTTTGTCCTTGTTGTTTTTCTGCTGCTATTGATCATAGTGTGTTGTGTGCTGTCAAATGGGTGGTTAGTCCACCACATTTGAAAGGGGGTAAGCAGACCAATTGCACATAGCCAAACAGCTATGCTTTACATCTACTCACACCTAAAGCACAAACAAAGGCAACCAAACAAGTTGCACCCATCTGGGCCTTGATGCAATGCAGGCAACCAATCAACATGCAGATGTTGGTTTTTTGCCTGCATATGCTCAGCCAGGCCTAGTTGGGACAAGTATGCAAAGTGGAAAACTGCGATGTAGGTAACCAAACGTATCCTAGAGGGAGGAGATTAGAACCACTCTGGGCTTCTAATTATGAGGATTAGAGGATCAATGTCAAGCTCTAATTGATCAACTAGGATCAACTAGAACTATAAATAGAGGAACTAAAGGAGGCTCCAAAACTTGTGTAGAAAATAGTGCCAATACCTCAAGTATATATAGATTAGGAGGGGACGAGGGGGCGCCACACAAGAGGGAGGAATCCTACCCTTGCGCCAGCCCTAGGTGAAGGAGGATTCCTCCCCCAAGTCCAATTCGGGCTCCCACAAGGAGAAAAGGGGATGCCTCCCATACATGGGCCTTGGTGGCACAATTCTCCCTCCACCACTTGGCTTATTTTAGGCCCATTGATATTAAATTAATTATAAAAGCCCTCTAACAATTACTAGAGCATATCACATATAATTTAACATCACCAGAAACATTTTTCACCTATATATTAATTATCGATAATACCCATATTACCCGGTAAACTCTCAAACCCTTCTGGTGACCCCGAAACGCTTCCGGTTCCTCTCAAAACTATCATGAATATTTCTGAAACAATTCCAAAAATAAATCCTCGATACTCTCGTCCTACTAGCGCCTGGCAGATCATGATTACTTTAATCTTGTGACCCGTAGGTTCGGTAAATCATAGACATGAACGAAACCCCTTCGTTCAATGACCGATAGCGGAATCGTGGACGTCCAGATTGGTCCCTATGATTACACGAATGACATTTGAGCGAACCTTTGGTTATTATGTGATGTTCCCTTTTCTTCGCGGTACTTTACAAAACCCGGGGTGCATCAGTATCCTCCTGAGTCATGCACATGCTCACTATATCGTTGATCCCATTGTCGGTTTTGTTCTTCTTTCTCGTTGAAGTGTTCCGGCATCCCCGTGACATAGTCACCTATGTATAGCCAGACGATGATGGATGCCATCACACTAAGACGGCCCTAAGAATATCTATCTCTCCATCATTGGAGGAGCAAATCCCAATCTCGAGCTATCGCCATAAGTTGTCGTTATGATCACCGTGTTACTAATGACGTTTGAGCAACCCCAAAGTCCATCGTGCAGTAGGAAGTGACTATGATACTCTCATGGTCTGAGGAACTAATACACATGCTAACACTCTGTGTTATAACAGTTGATTTCAGACGATATTATCTCAAAGTATAACAAACAAGATTGGGTCGATTCAATATGATCATTCTTCTAACGTCATATTCCTCAATATTGTTTTAGGACTATCGTTACACTTAATGATATCCTAAGATCCGGAAAACATGATCACCAACAACACTTGAGCCAGTCTTAGATGCAAGACCGGGAACCTATACTTTACAATGAAGACAGTAAGCGCAATGTAGAGCGTGGAGTGCGAGGAGAGCATGCCCCTGGATCCACCATCGCTCCACGACAGAGGACATAAAGGCCTTGGCAGCTTGCGCCACCGCGAACATTGCTAGCCTTGAGCACTTGACATGAACGTCGTGTTCGTTGCGAGCGCCATGATCACCATCACCGCTATTGTGCTCATTGGCAACATACTTACCCCGCTTTGGCTCCTCCTGTCCCACCCCTCCTCCTGATGCAACAAGATCTCCCATGTGCCTCCTCCCCACAACGCAGTGGCAAGAAGCTGGGTGAGCGACAGCAGTGGTCGCTGTCGGTGTCAAAACCAGCGGATCTCAGGTAGGGGGTCCCGAACTGTGCGTCTAAGGTTGAAGGTAACAGGAGACAGGGGACACAATGTTTACCCAGGTTCGGGCCCTCTCTATGGAGGTAATACCCTACTTCCTGCTTGATTGATCTTGATGAATATGAGTATTACAAGAGTTGATCCACCACGAGATCGTAATGACTAAACCCTAAAAGTCTAGCGTGTATGACTATGGCTATATGTCCTTTTTCCCTATGGACCTAGCCCTCCGGTTTATATAGACAACAGAGGGGACTAGGGTTGTACAAAGTTGGTTACAGAGAAGGGAATCTTCATATTTGATCGCCAAGCTTGCCTTCCACGCCAAGGAGAGTCCTATACGGACACGGGTGGGAGTCTTCGGTCTTCATATCTACACAGCCCATCAGTCTGGCCCACGGCTAACAGGCCGGACGCCCGAGGACCCCTTAGTCCAGGACTCCCTCAGTAGCCCCTGAACCAAGCTTCAATGACGAGGTGTCCGGCGCGCAGATTGTCTTCGGCATTGCAAGGCGGGTTCTCCTTCCTGAATACTCCAAGATAGTCTTCGGACGCAACGAACGTGTCCGGTTCTGCAACACAAGTACCACACACACAGCCGTAGAGAGTATAATATTTCACGAGTCCAATTTGCCGACAACTTTTTGTAACGTGACATCACGCTTGCCCGGTCATTATTTCGAACCGTTTCCTGTCCTGCCGTTCCACGTTTCGAGGCGCGGTTTTTACTGGCACGTCTTGTTGAGGCAGAGATCGTGTCCCCTTATTGCGGTATTCTCATCAATATGAGCGTGGGTAACCCAACCGCTCCATTGGAAAGATTCCTTAGGAGTAGGCGGGCTTTCAGGCTTAGGAGGAGGCGTTCGATACTCGTTGCCTTTATAAAGGAGCCAAGGGCCATCTCTTTTTACGCCAAACCTCTCCTCAGCCTTTCCAACTTCAAGTTCTAGCGTCCAAGGTTCGACTTCATTGTCCCAAGCTTCCCAATCATGTCCGGACCCAGCCCTTAGGGCCGATGGGTGGCTTCCTCCGTTACAGAGGAGGACATTGCGAAGCTTCGGGCGACCAGATACCTGACCGCGGAGATCCCCCACAGGCTTCCTGCTCAAGGACAGGTTATTTCGACCCCCAGATCCGGCGAGAGGGTCGTATTCATCTCCCACTTCCTCTGAGGGCTAGGGTTCGCTCTTCACCTCTTCGTCCGGGGGTTCATGTTTTATTACGGACTGGATTTTCACGATCTAGCCCCAGATTCTTTCCTCCACGTCTCGGCATTTATCATTATGTGTGACGCCTTCCTCCGAATTCCCCCACACTTCAGCTTATGGCTCAAGACCTTTAGTGTGACACCGAAGGTGGTCGACGGGAAACAAACAGAGTGCGGCGGTGTTGTAGTGAGCAAGCTTACCAATACTCACTGGCCAAAAGGCTCTTTCACCGAAACTTCCAACCAATGGCAGCGGGAGTGGTTTTACATCACAGAACCCCGCGGTACCAAGTGGGCCGCTATACCTGCGTTCCGTTCTGGCCCTCCATTACAGCTTGCATCATGGATTAATAAGGGGCTGGACTGGGGATCAGTTGATGAAGTGCAGACTCTACAGAGCCGCATCCGAACTCTCCTCTAGAGGGACATCGATCTTGTCAACATGACTCAAGTAATGCTAATCCGCCGAACCCTGCCACGTCAGCGTAGGCCTCTCCGCATGTGGGAGTTTAATCCGGAAGGACCACGAACCCTCCAACATTTCTTCGTCACTACGCACAAAGGAATGTGGAAGTAGTTTTCGGGAAACGAAAACAGTGGCCGGACACCACCGAGGACCTTGGCCTCGACTGCAACCATTTGGATACCTCGGTAAGCGCTCAACTTCCGAACACTTTGTAGTTAAGTATGTCGTAATACGTTACTGAACAAACTCTCTTCCTCCAGGGCTGGATAAAGAAAGTGGAGCGTATTAGGTGTTCGGCCCCCCTTCCCGAAGACTCAGCGAATCCCGTACTAACGAGGATGCTGGCCCCGGTGGCGTACTAGGTGCCTGCGAAGGGAGACAAGACGGAGAGCGGGAAGGCCAAAGGTGGCCTCCCTTTTAAGGGTACATCAGACACCGTGCCCGGGGAGATCAAGATTCCCCCACCCGAAGGCCAAAGTGAAGGGGAAGCCAACATTCCCTCTCCCCATGGTACGAAAAGGGTCGCCTCCGAAGGTTGGGAGGAAACGGCTGCAAAGCGAGGCAAGATGCTCCCGCTGGGTGTCCCGGGCTTGGAGGGCGATGTCATCGCGCGGTCCCACGGAAAGGACAAGCCTTCAGGCAAACCGTAAGTGAACAAGGGTGTTTTTAAACATATCCCGTCCCTTTCTTGTGACCAAGGTAACATCTAGAATATATGTTTTTTGTAGCTCGGCGAACAGTCTTCAGCAATCCTCTTCCTCGGGGGACCTTCTCCCAGAGATGATGGAAAGCGAGACGCCTCCACCAGTCTCCTCACCCAATAGGGCGGACGACCTTGAGGTGTCATCGCGGAGGGTCTCTCCTGATCAACAAGTGGTGCGAGGGATGGTGAAGACACAACCTGAAGGTAATACTTCGGTAGCCCAGAGTCCGAGGGCCGACAACAAAGGCCCCGAGCTGTCCGGCATACGGCCGAAGACAATCATAGGGACGAATAAACGGATCCCTTCAAAGGGAGGCCGTACTCCTACGGCAGCTTCCGGAGATCCCGAAGCGCCGGATGTATTGACGAACATGCTGCAAAAGGCGTTCGTCTCAGAGGAACATCTTACCTTGATGGGTACGGTGGTTGAAAGGGTTCTATCCGCGAAAAGCGGATTGAATGAAGCCTTCGTGAGCCTGCTAAAAGGCTTTGAGGTTTGTAATGTAATATTTTTTATTGTGCTTGACTCACACACTGCACCTGTGTATAGGTAGTAGCCCCTGAGACTCGGATTGGCTTCCCGAGGGAGGCGATCAGAGGATCAAAAGAGATATGTCCAGGAAATAATATGATTAACTGAAACGCAGGCTGTTGCTTCCCTGGTGTCTGCCCGGACTACAGAATTTGCCGATCTAGAGCGGAAGCTTGATATGGCAGGAGATGACCTTATGCTTATCAACAAGCGTCTTGACGAGTCGCAAGGTATGTTTTTGGGGCAGTCTTGACAAGCGCGTGCTTTGTAATGTAAGCATCACGTGAGATATTGTATACGGAGATATGCATTAATGCAAGTGGTGCCGCCGCGGTCGAGATCCTTCGGACCGAGCTGGCCCGGGCCAAAGAACAGGCCCGGAGTAGCAATGCGGCTGCCGAGAAGGCATCTGCAGAGTTAAAGGCCGAACAGGCTGCTCGGCGCCAATGCGAGGAGAAAATATCCACAATAACCGTGAGCTAAAGGATGCCGCTAGCCGCTGTGCAATCCTTGAGAAGGATAATAAAGCCAAAACGGCTGATCTTAACAAGGCCTTATGAGAGGCGAAAGAAGCACGGTCTAAATCTAGAGCGGCCCGGGAGGAGATCCGACAAGCTGGGGAGATCGCGGCTGGTAAGCCCTTTTTATTGCAAACTAAGTTCGGCGATCTGAATTATGCTCCACTTAATCAAGTGTGGGGTTCTCCAGACGCGTTATTGGACCTGCCGAAGAGTGCTTCCGATGCAGCGCAGTTTTACCAAGCGCAAGAAGGGTGTGCAACGGAGAAGCTTTTCTGGTCACAGTTCGGTGTGTCAAAACACCCACTGTTGTTGAATGAATAGATGACCCAATGGCCGAGCTCCATAGACTATCCGGTGCTGGCATGAAGGACGCTGTGGCCGGGCTGTGGCCGAACGAGCCAATTCCGGATAGTTATTTTGGTTTGGTGTGGCGACTTGCTGATGCGGTGTCGCGTATCGACGTCGTGAAGCGGTCGGCGTGCATTGAAGGTGCACAGATGGCCTTTGCCCGTGTCAAGACATACTGGGCGAAGATGAAGGCCACAGATGTTGACGCGAAGGGTCCACCCAAAGGCAAGGACCATTACGCACCAGAGCATTATTTCGAGGATGTCCTGGAGGGTGCCCGCTTGATAGAGGGTCAATGCTCGAAAAACATGATATTCGAGTGAAATGTATGGGTAGTTGTAAAAGACAATATTATGATAAGGCTATATATGTTAGTTTCGCCTAAAATTTTTGTTCCTCCTGTGCGGATGTTTTTGTATTAATCTGAAAGTTTTCCAGTCGTCGGCTTCAGCCCCCACGTATAAAATACGGGGGTGTTCGGAAAAGCATGTGATCACTCTTAACCCAACGTCTTGGTCCATTAAGGAGGTGTCAATGCGGTGAACTAGACAATCGGACTATAGGGCGTTAACACTTTCACTTAGCCATAGGAGTTTTATAGGGGGGACTACGATATAGCCCCTGGTATGTGTACGGCTTATTCCAATATGGTGCGTTACATATATGACCTGAAGAAAAAGGTCCTTCGTATAATACGGAGGGAATCGCGAAAGACTCCGATAATTCATCGAGTGGTTGACCAGCTCTCGCCGCATCATGACAGTCAGTTTTCGGCTTTCTCTACTGAGGTGCTTGACCAGATGAACCGGAAGCACAATCGCGGTAGTTCTCCCTTTACTACCCTAGCCAATAGAGCAGAATGTAAGGTAGCAAGCACAGGAGCCGGGCAACCCAACTATTGACCCAAGACATGATTCGGAGCTGATGCATAAGGCCAAACTCGCGACGCCGAAGTACGCTATAAAGCTGTTCGGGCTTGTCGGCAACTCATTTGTTCCCATACCGAGCCCCTGGCAAGTTATGCCGAGGTATGTGTGTGAAACATGAAGGAAAAATATGCCCTAGAGGAAATAATAAAGTTATTATTTATTTCCTTATTTCATGATAAATGTTTATTATTCATGCTAGAATTGTATTAACCGGAAACTTAGTACATGTGTGAATACATAGACGAATCATAAGTGTCCCTAGTATGCCTCTACTTGACTAGCTTGTTTATCAAAGATGGTTATGTTTCCTAACCATAGACATGTGTTGTCATTTGATGAATGGGGTCACATCATTAGGAGAATGATGTGATGGACAAAACCCATCCGTTAGCTTAGCATTATGATCTTTAAGTTTTATTGCTATTGCTTTCTTCAAGCCTTATACATGTTCCTATGACTATGAGATTATGCAACTCCCGAATACCGGAGGAACACCTTGTGTGCTATCAAATGTCACAACGTAACTGGGTGATTATAAAGATGCTCTACAGGTGTCTCCAAAGGTGTTTGTTGGGTTGGCATAGATCGAGATTAGGATTTGTCACTCCGAGTATCGGAGAGGTATCTCTGGGCCCTCTCGGTAATGCACATCACTATAAGCCTTGCAAGCAATGCAACTAATGAGTTAGTTGCGGGATGATGTATTACGGAACGAGCAAAGAGACTTGCCCGTAACGAGATTGAACTAGGTATTGAGATACCGACGATCGAATCTCGGGCAAGTAACATACCGATGACAAAGGGAACAACGTATGTTGTTATGCAATTTGACCGATAAAGATCTTCGTAGAATATGTAGGAGCCAATATGAGCATCCAGGTTTCGCTATTGGTTATTGACCGGAGACGTGTCTCGGTCATGTCTACATAATTCTCGAACCCGTAGGGTCCGCACGCTTAACGTTCAGTGATATGAGTTTATGTGTTTTGATGTACCGAAGGTAGTTCGGAGTCCCGGATGAGATCACGGACATGACGAGGATTCTCGAAATGGTCGAGACGTAAAGATTGATATATTGGAAGGCTATATTCGGACATCGGAAAGGTTCCGAGTGGTTCGGGCATTTTTCCGGAGTACCGGGAGGTTACCGGAACCCCCCGGGAGAAGTTATGGGCCTTATGGGCCATAAGAAGGAAGCACACCAGCCCACAAGGGGCTGGTGCGCCCCCCTTGGGCAGGAGGCCGAATTGGAATAGGTTTGGGTGGTGGCGGCCCCCCTTTCCTTCTCTCCTACTCCTCCTTCCCTTCCTATCCTACTCCAACTAGGGAAGGGGGGGATCCTACTCCCGGTGGGAGTAGGACTCCCCTAGGGTGCGCCATAGAGAGGGCCGGCCCCTCCCCTCCTCCACTCCTTTATATACGGGGGAAGGGGGCACCCCATAGACACAACAATTGATCATTGATCTCTTAGCCGTGTGCGGTGCCCCCCTCCACCATAATCCACCTCGGTCATATCGTAACGGTGCTTAGGCGAAGCCCTGCGTCGGTAACTTCATCAACACCGTCACCACGCCGTCGTGCTGACGAAGCTCTTCCCCGAAGCTCTATTGGATCGTGAGTTCGCGGGACGTCACCGAGCTGAACGTGTGCTGAACGCGGAGGTGCCGTATGTTCGGTACTAAGGATCGGTCCATCGTGAAGACATACAACTACATCAACCACGTTTCCATAATGCTTCCGCTTACGGTCTACGAGGGTACGTAGACGACACTCTCCCCTCTCGTTGCTATGCATCACCATAATCTTGCGTGTGCGTAGGAATTTTTTTGAAATTACCATGTTCCCCAACAGTGGCATCCGAGCCAGGTTTATGCGTAGATGTTATATGCACGAGTAGAACACAAGTGAGTTGTGGGCGATACAAGTCATACTTCTTACAAGCATGTCATACTTTGATTCGGCGGCATTCTTGGATGAAGCGGCCCGGACCGACATTACGCGTACGCTTACACGAGACTGGTTCTACCGACGTGCTTCGCACACAGGTGGCTGGCGGATGTCAGTTTCTCCAACTTTAGTTGAATCGAGTGTGGCTGCGCCCGGTCCTTATGAAGGTTAAAACAGCACATACTTGACGAAATATCGTTGTGGTTTTGATGCGTAGGTAAGAACGGTTCTTGTTCAGCCCATAGCAGCCACGTAAAACTTGCAACAACAAAGTAGAGGACGTCTAACTTGTTTTTGCAGGGCATGTTGTGATGTGATATGGTCAAGACATGATGCTAAATTTTATTGTATGAGATGATCATGTTTTGTAACAGAGTTATCGGCAACTGGCAGGAGCCATATGGTTGTCGCTTTATTGTATGCAATGCAATCGCCATGTAATTGTTTTTACTTTATCACTAAGCGGTAGCGATAGTCGTAGAAACAATAGTTGGCGAGATGACAATGATGCTACGATGGAGATCAAGGTGTCGCGCCGGTGACGATGGTGATCATGACGGTGCTTTGGAGATGGAGATCAAAGGCACAAGATGATGATGGCCATATCATATCACTTATATTGATTGCATGTGATGTTTATCCTTTATGCATCTTATTTTGCTTAGTACGGCGGTAGCATTATAAGATGATCCCTTACTAAATTTCAAGGTACAAGTGTTCTCCCTGAGTATGCACCATTGCGACAGTTCGTCGTGCCAAGACACCACGTGATGATCGGGTGTGATAAGTTGTACGTTCACATACAACGGGTGCAAGCTAGTTTTCCACACGCAGAATACTCGGGTTATACTTGACGAGCCTAGCATATGCAGATATGGCCTCAGAACACTTGAGACCGAAAGGTCGAGCGTGAATCATATAGAAGATATGATCAAGATAGTGTTGTTCACCATTGAAAACTACTCCATCTCACGTGATGATCGGACATGGTTTAGTTTATGTGGATCACATGATCACTTAGATGATTAGAGGGATGTCTATCTAAGTGGGAGTTCTTAAGTATATGATTAATTGAACTTTAATTTATCATGAACTTAGTCCTGGTAGTATTAGCATATCTATGTTGTAGATCAATAGCTCGCGTTTAGCTCCCCTATTTTATTTTTGATATGTTCATAGAGAATACTAAGTTGAAAGATGTTAGTAGCAATGATGTGGATTGGATCCGTGATCTGAGGATTATCCTCATTGCTGCACAGAAGAATTATGTCCTTGATGTACCGCTAGGTGACAGACGATTGCAGGAGCAAATGCAGACGTTACGAATGTTTGGCAAGCTCGATATGATGACTACTTCATAGTTTAGTGCACCATGCTTTACGGCTTAGAATCGGGGCTTCAAAGACGTTTTTGAAACGCCACGGAGCATATGAGATGTTCCAAGAGTTGAAATTAGTATTTCAGACTCATGCCCATGTCGAAAGGTATGAGACCTTTGACAAGTACTTTGCCTAGAAGATGGAGGAGAATAGCTCAGCAAGTGAGCATGTGCTCAAAATGTCTGAGTACTACAATCACTTGAATCAAGTGGGATTTAATCTTCCAGATAAGATAGTGATTGACAGAGTTCTCTAGTCACTATCACCAAGTTACTAGAACTTCCTGATGAACTATAATATGCAAGGGATAACGAAAACAATTCCCAAGCTCTTCGTGATGCTGAAATCGACGAAGGTAGAAATCAAGAAAAACATCAAGTGTTGATGGTTGACAAGACCACTAGTTTCAAGAAAAGGGCAAAGGGAAGAAGGGGAACTTCAAAAAGAACGGCAAGCAAGATGCTGCTCCCGTGAAGAAGCCCAAAGCTAGACCCAAGCCTGAAACTGAGTGCTTCTACTGCAAAGGAAATGGTGACTGGAAGTGGAACTGCCCTAGATACTTGGCGGATAAGGATGGCAAAGTGAACAAAGGTATATTGGATATACATGTTATTGATGTGTACTTTACTAGTGTTTATAGCAACCCCTCGGCATTTGATACTAGTTCAGTTGCTAAGAGTACTAACTCGAAACGGGAGTTGCAGAATGAACAGAAACTAGTTAAGGGCGAGGTGACGATGTGTGTTGGAAGTAGTTCCAAGATTGATATGATCATCATCGCACACTCCCTATACTTTTGGGATTAGTGTTGAACCTAAATAAGTGTTATTTGGTGTTTGCGTTGAGCATGAATATGGTTTGATCATGTTTATTGCAATACAGTTATTCATTTAAGTTAGAGAATAATTGTTGTTCTGTTTACATGAATAATACCTTCTATGGTCATACACCCAATGAAAATGGTTTGTTGGATCTCGATCGTAGTGATACACATATTCATAAGATTGAAGCCAAATGATGCAAAGTTAATAATGATAGTGCAACTTATTTTGTGGCACTGCCGTTTAGGTCATATTGGTGTAATGCGCATGAAGAAACTCCATGCTGATGGGATTTTGGAATCACTTGATTATGAATCACTTGATGCTTGCGAACCATGCCTTATGGGCAAGATGACTAAGACTCCGTTCTCCGGAACAATGGAGCGAGCAACTGACTTATTGGAAATAATACATACTGATGTATACGATCCGATGAGTGTTGAGGCTCGCGGCAGGTATCGTTATTTTCTAACCTTCACAGATGATTTGAGCAGATATGGGTATATATCTACTTAATGAAACATAAGTCTGAAACATTTGAAAAGTTCATATAATTTCAGAGCGAAGTGGAAAATCATCGTGACAAGAAAATAAAGTTTCTACGATCTGATCGTGGAGGACAATATTTGAGTTACGAGTTTGGTCTTCATTTGAAACAATGCGGAATAGTTTCGCAACTCATGTGTAGCGACCCGACCTCAAACGGTCAAGTCTCTCTGCTTCAGTGTCATCCCTGGATCGGTAATGCTGACACACACAATACTCGAAGGATTTATAACAGAGTAGCAATCACACACTTATTACATCGAATGTCTCAAAGAGAACTATTACAATAAATATGGCCTAAGGCCATCTAATACGATAACAGCGGAAGGCTTGGAAGATAAAGTGAGTCCATCAACTCCAATGGCATAGCTGAGCTGCACGGCAACGACCTAACGGACCTTACTCCTCGTCTGAAAAGTCTGCAACATAATACGTTGCAGCCCGAAAACGGGTCAGCACATGGAATATGTTGGCAATATAACACAGTAGAGCAAGAACAGAATAATGCTATCACTACATGCATATTTGGCTGGTGGAAAGGCTCTATGGTTATAGTTTTGCGAAAAGCCAATTTTTTCCTACAACAAAGGAATAGATTTTATTTAACTATCATGGTAGTTGAAACATCATTGAGAAGGTTCCTCCAACTCAATCCCAATTAAAAAGTAATTATCAACCCAAAAATATTAAATTAGAGTGATGAGATACATATGATAATCCAAGTACTAGATACTCAAGATGTCCACAACCGGGGACACGGCTAACCATGATTAGATTGTACACTCTGGAGAGGTTTGCACACTTTTCCCCACAAGACTCGATCTCCTCCGTTGGATTTCTTGCACTACATGGTGTTTTAGAAACGGATGACCGAGACACAGTCTTTCAAAAGCATTAACTCTAACCCCGGGTAGACAGTACCAACCTACATCCCTCTACATCTGCTAGCCTACCACTGGAAGAGGTCATGCAACTTACTCAACTATGCTAGAGCCCATAATAGCTTGTGGCTGCACACGGAAGTTTCTAGCATGAAATATCTCAGTTCCCTTTGAGCCTGGGTGGCGGACCTTAGGATTATCACACGGGACTCCGGGATATCCTAGGACAACACCGGATTCTCCAGGTGCCCGACAAGCAATCCACCCAGATGTGTATTAAAGTTGCCACCTTAAGTTGAACCATTAATTAACAACCTCACATCTGTCATGGATTCACTCACCCAAACCGCGTCTACGAGCATAGCATAGCAATATAAGCAATACATAGAAGTAACTCCTGAGGGTTTGATAATAACAGGGCAATAGGTTCTACCTCATCAACTACTTCCCAATACCCACAAGTTAATCACATCCTAATCATGCAGTGTTTGAGGATTGGAGCTAATGCATAAAACTGGGTAATAATGGGATATGATCAAAGTGTTACTTGCCTTGCTGATGATCCGCAAAACCTAGAGACTCGTAGTAGCACGCTTCGCACTCCGGGAATTCTATCGCAAACAAACAATAGCATACATAAGAAATCAAGCAAAGATGCACGGGTAAAACTCAAATAAGAAGATCTAACCAGAAAGTTCAACTTAAGAACTCCGGTTTGCAAAAAGAATCAAATCAAACGGAGCAACGAAACTCAAACTACGAAAGAAACAAGATTCGTTTACTAATCTGGACTAAAGTCAAATTTTTACAGTACCAAAATCTTCTTCAAGTTGGTTAAACAGAAAGAGGGCTTCGAGACGAAGATCTAGGCGCTTGAATCGCCTGATTCCGACAAACGAGCAAAAAGTTAAACTAAAACAAAAATTGGATCAGAAATCGCGATCGAAAATAATCGCGAAAAATCCGAGAAAAAGAAAAACTAACGAACAGGCTAACGAACGAACGTTCGCTGTCTCTGGGTAATGGGTGAAAACCATTCGTTAAAACGAACGAACAAACAGGCGTTCACTAAATAAATAAACCGACGGGAAAAACCGTTCTAAAAGAATAAACCGGAATTTTAAAAAACCGGATCTAGATCTAGGGTTTACCAAAATAAACCAACGAGAGAAAAAAAACGGCGGCGGCTCCGGCGAAGTCGGCAGCGGCGGCGGCGCGGGCGAAGGGGCGGCGGCGCGGCGGCGGGCTGCAGCGGTCGAGGCGGCGGGGCTGGCGGCGGTGGTGGTGTGGGGGTCGAGGCGGGGGCCGGCTCGGCCTTTAAAGGGCCGGGCGAGGCGGCGGCTTGGGCAAGGGGCCGGGGGAGGAGGAGTCCTCCCCGGACTCGGCGGCAGCGGCGTGCGCCGGCCGGACTCCGGTCGGAGTCGGTCGGGGCGAGGGGTGGGCTGGCGCGGCTGGCCAACTGGGCCTCGGTCCAGTTCGGTCCAGCGGATTTTTTTTAAAATAAATTCTGTGCAGAAAAACGCCGAATATAAATACTAAACGGACGCCAAAAATCCCAAAATAAATTTTCTCCGTCCTCTAAAAATCTACCGGACAAGGTGAACATTTATTTGGGCCTAAAATGCAATTTTGAAAAACGTGAATTTTTCCTATGCAAATAAAATAGCAATAAAATCCCAAATAAAATATTTATTTGTTTTTAATATTTTTCCTCCAATATTTCATTGTTTTTGGGGAAGTCATATTATCCCCTCTCTTATATTTTTTATATGAAATATTTTTGGAGAGAAAAATAATAAAACAAATTGATCCTCGTTTCGATATTTGATAAAATTCAAATATGAAAACAGTGAAATCCCCAACTCTCTCCGAGGGTCCTTGAGTTGCTTAGAATTTCGAGGATCGCGAAACGAATATGCAATAAGATATGATATGCATGAATGATCTATGTATAACATTCCAAATTGAAAATTTGGGATGTTACAAACCTACCCCTCTTAAGATGAATCTCGTCCTCGAGATTCGGGTTGGCTAGAAAATAGGTGTGGGTGGTCTTTGCGAAGATCATCCTCTCGTTCCAAGGTGGCTTCATCCTCGGTATGGTGGCTCCACTGAACTTTGCAAAACTTGATAACCTTGCTGCGGGTGACTCGGCTGGCAAATTCAAGAATCCTCACTGGCTTCTCCTCATAGGTCAGATCACTGTCCAACTGAATCGCTTCCAAGGGCACTGTATCTCTTAGCGGTATCTCGGCCATCTCAGCATGACACTTCTTCAACTGTCAAACATGAAACACATCATGAACTCCTGACAGTCCTTCAGGTAACTCCAACTTGTAGGCAACCTCTCCCATACGTTCCAAAATTTGGTACGGTCCTACAAATCTCGGGGCTAACTTTCCCTTAACTCCAAAACATTTCACTCCTCGCAGAGGTGACACTCGCAGATATGCTCTGTCCCCAATTTCATAGGTTACTTCCTTGCGTTTCGAATCTGCATAACTCTTCTGCCTGGAGTGAGCTACCTTCAGTCTATCTCGGATCAACTTAACCTTCTCTTTAGACTCCTTGATCAAATCTGGTCCAAACAACTGTCGGTCTCCAACTTCATCCCACATCAACGGTGTTGTGCACCTTCGTCCATACAGAGCTTCGAACGGTGCCATCTTCAAACTGGCTTGATAGCTATTGTTGTATGAGAACTCCGCGTAGGGCAAATTGTCATCCCAACTAGATCCATAACCTAGTGCACAAGCTCTCAACATATCCTCCAGAATCTGGTTGACTCTCTCGGTCTGTCCATCTGTGTGCGGATGGAATGCTGTACTGAACTCTAGCCTTGTACCCAAAGTCTGGTGCAGCTGATGCCAAAACTTTGAGGTAAACTGTGTTCCTCTATCTGATACGATGGTCCTTGGAACTCCATGCAGACATACGATCCTGGTCATGTATATCTTGGCCAACTTCGTACTTGTATAGGTGGTTTTCACTGGGATAAAGTGAGCCACTTTGGTCAAGCGATCAACTACTACCCATATAGAATCATATCCTGATTTGGTCCTGGGCAATCCGGTGATGAAATCCATGCCAAGCTTATCCCACTTCCATTCGGGTATCGGCATAGGCTGTAACAATCCTGCTGGCTTTTGATGTTCCGCCTTCACTCTCTTACATACATCACATACGGCTACATACTCGGCAATATCCTTCTTCATACCAGCCCACCAGAAATGTTCCTTCAAATCCAAATACATCTTGGTGTTTCCGGGGTGTATCGAGTATGGTGAGTCATGAGCCTCCTGAAGTATTAACTTCCTGATCTCTGTGTTATTGGGCACATAAACACGGTCCTCAAACCATAAGGTGTTATGCTCATCCTCACGAAAACCTTTGGCCTTTCCTTTGCTCATTCTCTCTTTTATCTCGGCAATCTCTTTGTCATCCTTCTGAGCTTCTTGAATCTTTCCTAACAATGTAGACTGAACTTCCATTGTTGCAACAAAACCTCTAGGAACAATCTCCAATCGAAGTTCCCTGAGATCCTCTGCTAACTCCTTTGGCAATCCTGTGCTTACGAGGGTGTTAGCATAACTCTTCCGGCTCAAATCGTCTGCTATGACATTGGCCTTGCCTGTATGACAGTGAAGCTTCATGTCATAATCCTTTATAAGCTCCAACCATCTCCTCTGCCTAAGGTTCAGCTCCTTCTGTGTGAAAATGTACTTCAAACTCTTATGATCAGTGTACACATCACAACGGTTTCCAATAAGGTAATGTCTCCAAGTCTTGAGCGCATGCACTACAGCTGCTAACTCCAAATCATGCGTGGCATAATTCAATTCGTGCGGTTTTAGTTGTCGTGAGGCATACGAAACAACTCTTCCGTCCTGCATAAGCACACTTCCAAGTCCTAAGCGAGAGGCGTCGCAATACACTTGGAAATCCTTGCGTATATCCGGCAGAATTAGCACTGGGGCTGTAGTCAGACATTTCTTTAACTCCTGAAAACTCGCCTCACATTCTTCCATCCATTTAAATTTGGTATCCTTCTTCAATAACTCCGTCATTGGCTTCCCAATCTTGGATTTTTTTAATGAATCTCCGATAGTATCCTGCGAGTCCGAGAAAACTGCGGATCTTGCTAACTGAAGTGGGTGCCAACCATTCAGTGACTGACTGAACCTTGGTGGGGTCTACTGCTATACCTTCTCCTGATATAACATGTCCAAGGAATCCAACTTCCTTCAACCAAAACTCACATTTGCTGAACTTGGCGTACAACTGATGTTCCCTGAGTTTCTCGAGAACTAAACACAAATGCTCCTTGTGCTCCTCTTCATTCTTCGAGTATACCATTATATCATCAATGAACACCACAACAAACTTATCCAAATATTCCATGAACACCTTGTTCATCATGCTCATGAAATAGGCAGGGGCGTTAGTCAGTCCAAATGACATGACCGTATACTCATACAACCCGTACCTTGTGGTGAATGCTGTCTTTGGTATATCCTTCTCTCGAATTTTTAGCTGGTGATATCATGACCATAGATCGATCTTCGAAAACACTTTAGCTCCTTGCAGCTGGTCAAACAAATCATTGATCATCGGCAAAGGGTATTTGTTCTTAATCGTCACCTCATTCAACACCCGATAATCAACAACCATCCTCAATGATCCATCCTTCTTCTCAACCAAGAGCACTGGGGCTCCCCACGGTGATGAACTTCGTCGGATGTAACCTTTCTCCAATAACTCCTTGATCTGCTTCTTAATCTCCTCCAGATCATTTGCGGGCATCCGGTATGGTCTCTTCGATATAGGCCCGGTGCCTGGCAACAGTTCTATCAAACACTCGATGTCCTGATCTGGCGGCATGCCTGGTAATTTCCTCTGGAAATACATCTGGGTAATCCTTTACGACAGGCACTTACTCCTGAACAACTCCTGAGAGGGAATTTACTTGATTTCTCCTTGTGGTATGCCTGGATACATACTTGATCCTTTTTCCCTCCGGGGTGGTGAGATAAATCGACTTACTAGCACAGTCAATGCTTCCTCCATACTTTGACATCCAGTCCATGCCTAATATCACATCCAATCCTTGTGACTCCAAAATTATTAGGTCTGACGGGAAAACATGGCTACCAATGGTTAAGGGTATCCGGTCGCACCATCGGCTAGCCATATACTCTGCTCCAGGTGAACTTACTAACAGAGGGGTCCTAAGGGCTTGGGTTGGTAGTTTAAACTTATCCACGAATCCCCTTGATATGTATGAATGTGATGCACCAGTATAAAAAAGAACAAGGGCGGTAAAAGACTTAACCAAAAACTTACCGATAACCGCGTCTGGCTACTCTTCAACCTCCTCCACGTTAACGTGGTTCACTTGTCCTTTGTTGAATGGATTGGGCTTCTTCCCAGCGCTCCCATTACCATTTCCATTCTTCGCTTCAGGGCACTCCGTGGGATAGTGTCCAGTCTTTCCGCACTTGAAGCAAGTAATGTGACTTAGGTCTCTCTTGGCGGGTGTGGCTGGATTGGAGCGGTTCTGGTTGTTGCTTGTTCCATTCCCAGTCCCATTCTTGGAACCATTGTGGTTATGCGAACTTCCTCCATTGTGGTTATGACCTCCATGGTTATGAACAAGTCCTCCCGAGTTCGGGGTTAGACGAGGCTTCTGCTGAGCTCCTGAGTTGTATCTTCCTTGTCCATACTTCCTCTTACGGCTCTCAATCTGCTGCTGCTTCCCTTCAATCATAAGAGCCGTATCTACCAACTCCTGGTAGTTGTTGAATGTTGCCACCATCAACTGCATGCTCATCTCATCATTCAACCCTTCCATAAATTTCTCCTGCTTCGCGGCATCTATGGCCACATCATCAGGGGCATAGCGAGATAACTTGCTAATCTCATCCACGTACTGAGCTACAGTACGGTTCCCCTGGCGTAAGTTGTGAAATTCATGCTTCTTCATGCTCATAGCTCCAGTTGAGACATGGGCTGTGCGGAAAGCTTGCTGAAACTGATCCCAAGTGACGTTGGCTATGGGGAAAGTGGCCGTATAATTCTCCCACCATGAGGCTGCTGGTCCATCCAATTGATGTGCGGCAAAGCGCACCTTCTCAGCATCTGTGCAACCTGCGGTGGTCAACTCCCTTCCAATACGGCGTAGCCAATCATCAGCAACTATAGGCTCGGTGCTACTGGAAAACACCGGCGGCTGCAACCTCAGAAAACGAGCTAAGTTGTCAACTGGAGGCGGGTTGTTGTTGTTGTTGTTGCCTTGGTTCTGGACTAATATCTGCATCAAGGCATTCTGCTGCTGGATCAACTGGGTGATCTCCGGTGGGAAGACAAATCCGGTGTCACGTCTCGGAGGCATCTGATGGGTTTAGAGGGGAGAGATTAGAATAGAAAAGGGGTCTAGTGAGAAAGCACTACCCATATGCACATGAGACAAACACAATCATATCACTCAATCAATCAAGCAAGGGCATACAAACGGTCTAGAACTATCGTTAAAAGTGCTCAAACTACTATTATATACATGGGGGAAATACTACTAATCATTTGGTGGTCATCTAGAAATTTTGATCGGTGGACGACTCCATGATGTCTGCTCCAGCTTCGTCTTCAAAGCCATCTTCACTGGGGTCGGAGTCGGTGTCGTCGATGATGATGTAGTTCTCCGAGCAAGTGGAATCGTCGTCCTCTCCTCCTGGCGCCGGGTCTCCCATGAATACTCCGATCTTCTGTATCAGGTCGTCATTCTTCTCCAATAGTGTTGCAGTTTCCTCCTCACATCCATCGCGTGTAGACTTGAGTTCTTCCAGCTCGGTGATCCTTGTCTTCGCCTTCTTCAAATCTATCATGTCTGGGCACATCTGATTCTCCTGGCGTCGAATGTGCTGGTTTACCTCCTGGATGAAAGCTGCAATGGATCTGTCCTTCTTGGTGCTGATCATCTCCCATTTCTCATCTCGGCGCCCACATATTTGGTAGATAGTGTCCTTGAGATCCTTGCTGTAGACTTCTCCAATACGTCCCATGGCAATGTGGGCTGCCATGCTCTTGCCTAGACTCCAGGTTGGTGCATCAAAGGAAAACTCTATGGGCTCAGTGATTGGCACGAATGTCCTTCCTGGAACTTGAACTTGAATCATCCAGTGCTCCTCTTCTGGTAAAGTGGAGTTGTAGGTCCCGGTGAAGCTTGTTATTCCGATGTTCAGGTACCTAGTGACTTCCTTCAAGTGTCGTCCAAAGGGGTGTCTTCATCCGGTTGTGCAAACTTGTTCCTCGAATCTGCCATCCTAAGAGTAGAAAATGGAGAGGAGTCGGAAATGAGTAGAGAAGAGTGACCTATGGCTTATCTTAGTGGTCGTGTCCTACACTCAGCGTGTGCTCTGATACCATCTTGTAGCGACCTGACCTCAAACGGTCAAGTCTCTGTGCTTCAGTGTCATCCCTGGATCGGTAATGCTGACACACATAGTACTCGAAGGATTGATAACAAAGTAGAAATCACACACTTATTACATCGAACGTCTCAAAGAGAACTATTACAATAAATATGGCTTAAGGCCATCTAATACGATAACAGCGGAAGGCTTGGAAGATAAAGTGAGTCCATCAACTCCAACGGCATAGCTGAGCTGCACGGAAACGACCTAACAAACCTTACTCCTCGTCTGAAAAGTCTGCAACATAATATGTTGCAGCCCGAAAACGGGTCAGCACATGGAATATGCTGGCAATATAACACAGTAGAGCAAGAACAGAATAATGCTATCACTACATGCATATTTGGCTGGTGGAAAGGCTCTATGGTTATAGTTTTGCGAAAAACCAATTTTTCCCTACAACAAAGGAAAAGATTTTATTTAACTATCATGGTAGTTGAAACATCATTGAGAAGGTTCCTCCAACTCAATCCCAATTAAAAAGTAATTATCAACCCAACAATATTAAATTAGAGTGATGAGATACATATGATAATCCAAGTACTAGATACTCAAGACGTGCATAACTGGGGACACGGCTAACCATGATTAGATTGTACACTCTGCAGAGGTTTGCGCACTTCTCCCCACAAGACTCGATCTCCTCCGTTGGATTTTTGGCACTACATGGTGTTTGAGAAACGGATGACCGAGACACAGTCTTTCAGAAGCATTAACTCTAACCCCGGGTGGAAAGTACCAACCTACATCCCTCTACATCTGCTAGCCTACCACTGGAAGAGGTCATGCAACTTACTCAACTATGCTAGAGCCCATAATAGCTTGTGGCTGCACACGGAAGTTTCTAGCATGAAATATCTCAGTTCCCTTTGAGCCTGGGTGGCGGACCTTAGGATTATCACATGGGTACTCCGGGATATCCTAGGACAACACCGGATTCTCCTGATTCCGACAACACCTGTTCAAGTTGGTTAAACAGAAACAGGGCTTCGAGACGAAGATCTAGGCGCTTGAATCGCCTGATTCCGACAAACGAACGAAAAGTTATACTAAAACAAAAATCGGATCAGAAATCGCAATCGAGAATAATCGCGAAAAATCCGAGAAAAAGAAAAACTGACGAACAGGCTAACGAATGAACGTTCGCTGTCTACGGGTAACGGGTGAAAACCGTTCGTTAAAACGAACGAACGAACGAACATGCGTTCGCTAAATAAATAAACCGACGGGAAAAACCATTCTAAAAGAATAAACCAGAATTAAAAAAATGGATCTAGATCTAGGGTTTACCGAAATAAACCGACGAGAGAAAAAAAACAGCGGCGGCTCCGGCGAAGTCGGCGGCGGTGGCGGCTGGCGCGGCGGCGGGCTGTAGCGGCGGGGCTGGCGGTGGTGGTGGTGTGGGGGTCGAGGTGGGGGCCGGCTCGGCTTTTAAAGGGTCGGGCGAGGCGGCGGCTTGGGCAAGGGGCCGGGGGAGGAGGAGTCCTCCCCGGACTCAGCGGCGGCGGCGTGCGCCGGCTGGACTCCGGTCGGAGTCGGTCGTGGCGAGTGGTGGGTTGGCGCGGCTGGCCAACTGGGCCTCGGCCTAGTTCGGTCCGGTGGAATTTAAAAAAAAATCCGCGCAGAAAAACACCGAAAATAAATATTAAACGGACGCCAAAAATCCCGAAATATTAGACTTCCAATATATCAATCTTCATGTCTCGACCATTTCGAGACTCCTCGTCATGTCTGTGAGCACATCCGGGACTCCGAACAACCTTCGGTACATCAAAACTCATAAACTCATAATATATCCGTCATCGAAACTTTAAGCGTGCGGACCCTACGGGTTCGAGAACTATGTAGACATGATCGAGACACGTCTCCGGTCAATAACCAATAGCGGAACCTAGATGCTCATATTGGCTCCCACATATTCTACGAAGATCTTTATCGGTCAGACCGCATAACAACATACGTTGTTCCTTTTGTCATCGGTATGTTACTTGCCCAAGATTAGATCGTCGGTATCTCAATACCTAGTTCAATCTCGTTACCGGCAAGTCTCTTTACTCGTTCCGTAATACATCATCCCGCAACTAACTCATTAGTTGCAATGCTTGCAAGGCTTAAGTGATGTGCATTACTGAGTTGGCCCAGAGATACCTCTCCGACAATCGGAGTGACAAATCCTAATCTCAAAATACGCCAACCCAACAAGTACCTTCGGAGACACCTGTAGAGCACCTTTATAATCACCCAGTTACGTTGTGACGTTTGGTAGCACACAAAGTGTTCCTCCGGTAAACGGGAGTTGCATAATCTCATAGTCATAGGAACATGTATAAGTCATGAAGAAAGCAATAGCAACATACTAAACGATCGAGTGCTAAGATAAACGGAATGGGTCAACTCAATCACATCATTCTCCTAATGATGTGATCCCGTTAATCAAATGACAACTCATGTCAATGGCTAGGAAACATAACCATCTTTGATCAACTAGCTAGTCAAGTAGAGGCATACTAGTGACACTCTGTTTGTCTATGTATTCACACAAGTATTATGTTTCTGGTTAATACAATTCTAGCATGAATAATAAACATTTATCATGATATAAGGAAATAAATAATTACTTTATTATTGCCTCTAGGGCATATTTCCTTCAGTCTCCCACTTGCACTAGAGTCAATAGTCTAGATTACACAGTAATGATTCTAACACCCATGGAGTCTTGGTGCTGATCATGTTTTGCTCGTGGAAGAGGCTTAGTTAACGGGTCTGCAACATTCAGATCCGTATGTATCTTGCAAATTTTTATGTCTCCCGCCTGGACTAGATCCCGAATGGAATTGAAGCGTCTCTTGATGTGCTTGGTTCTCTTGTGAAATCTGGATTCCTTCGCCAAGGCAATTGCACCAGTATTGTCACAAAAGATTTTCATTGGACCCGATGCACTAGGTATGACACCTAGATCGGATATGAACTCCTTCATCCAGACTCCTTCATTTGCTACTTCCGAAGCAGCTATGTACTCCGCTTCACACGTAGATCCCGCCATGACGCTTTGTTTAGAACTGCACCAACTGACAGCTCCACCGTTCAATGTAAACACGTATCCGGTTTGCGATTTAGAATCATCCGGATCCGTGTCAAAGCTTGCATCAACGTAACCATTTACAATGAGCTCTTTGTCACCTCCATAAACAAGAAACATATCCTTAGTCCTTTTCAGGTATTTCAGGATGTTCTTGACTGCTGTCCAGTTATCCACTCCTGGATTACTTTGGTACCTCCCTGCTAGACTTATAGCAAGGCACACATCAGGTCTGGTACACAGCATTGCATACATGATAGAGCCTATGGCTGAAGCATAGGGAACATCTTTCATCTTCTCTCTATCTTCTGCAGTGGTCGGGCATTGAGTCTTACTCAACTTCACACCTTGTAACACAGGCAAGAACCCTTTCTTTGCTTGATCCATTTTGAACTTCTTCAAAACTTTGTCAAGGTATGTGCTTTGTGAAAGTCCAATTAAGTGTCTTGATCTATCTCTATAGATCTTGATGCCCAATATATAAGCAGCTTCACCGAGGTCTTTCATTGAAAAACTCTTATTCAAGTATCCCTTTATGCTATCCAGAAATTCTATATCATTCCCAATCAACAATATGTCATCCACATATAATATCAGAAATGCTACAGAGCTCCCACTCACTTTCTTGTAAATACAGGCTTCTCCAAAAGTCTGTACAAAACCAAATGCTTTGATCACACTATCAAAGCGTTTATTCCAATTCCGAGAGGCCTGCACCAGTCCATAAATGGATCGCTGGAGCTTGCACACTTTGTTAGCTCCCTTTGGATTGACAAAACCTTCCGGCTGCATCATATACAACTCTTCTTCCAGAAATCCATTCAGGAAAGCAGTTTTTGACATCCATTTGCCAAATTTCATAATCATAAAATGCGGAAATTGCTAACATGATTCGGACAGACTTCAGCATCGCTACGGGTGAGAAGGTCTCATCGTAGTCAATCCCTTGAACTTGTCGAAAACCTTTTGCAACAAGTCAAGCTTTATAGACAGTAACATTACCGTCAGCATCAGTCTTCTTCTTGAAGATCCATTTATTCTCAATGGCTTGTCGATCATCGGGAAAGTCAACCAAAGTCCACACTTTGTTCTCATACATGGATCCCATCTCAGATTTCATGGCCTCAAGCCATTTTGCGGAATCTGGGCTCACCATCGCTTCTTCATAGTTTGTAGGTTCGTCATGGTCAAGTAACATAACCTCCAGAATAGGATTACCATACCACTCTGGTGCGGATCTTACTCTGGTTGACCTACGAGGTTCAGTAACAACTTGATCTGAAGTTTCATGATCATCATCATTAACTTCCTCACTAATTGGTATAGACGTCACAGGAACCGGTTTCTGTGATGAACTATTTTCTAATAAGGGAGCAGGTACAGTTACCTCATCAAGTTCTACTTTCCTCCCACTCACTTCTTTCGAGAGAAACTCCTTCTCTAGAAATGATCCATTCTTAGAAATGAATGTCTTGCCTTCGGATCTGTGATAGAAGGTGTACCCAACAGTCTCCTTTGGGTATCCTATGAAGACATATTTCTCCAATTTGGGTTCGAGCTTATCAGGTTGAAACTTTTTCACATAAGCATCGCAGCCCCAAACTTTAAGAAATGGCAACTTTGGTTTCTTGCCAAACTACAGTTCATAAGGCGTCGTCTCAACGGATTTCGATGGTGCCCTATTTGACGTGAATGCAGCCGTCTCTAAAGAATAACCCCAAAATGATAGCGGTAAATCAGTAAGAGACATCATAGATCGCACCATATCTAGTAAAGTACAATTACGACGTTCGGACACACCATTACGCTGTGGTGTTCCGGGTGGCGTGAGTTGCGAAACTATTCCGCATTGTTTCAAATGTAGACCAAACTCGTAACTCAAATATTCTCCTCCACGATCAGATCGTAGAAACTTTATTTTCTTGTTACGATGATTTTCAACTTCACTCTGAAATTCTTTGAACTTTTCAAATGTTTCAGACTTATGTTTCATTAAGTAGATATACCCATATCTGCTTAAATCATCTGTGAAGGTGAGAAAATAACGATACCCGCCGCGAGCCTCAACATTCATCAGACCACATACATCTGTATGTATGATTTCCAACAAATCTGTTGCTCGCTCCATAGTTCCGGAGAACGGCGTTTTAGTCATCTTGCCCATGAGGCACGGTTCGCAAGTACCAAGTGATTCATAATCAAGTGGTTCTAAAAGTCCATCAGTATGAGTTTCTTCATGCGCTTTACACCGATATGACCTAAACGGCAGTGCCACAAATAAGTTACACTATCATTATCAACTCTGCATCTTTTGGTTTCAACATTATGAATATGTGTGTCACTACTATCGAGATTCATCAAAAATAGACCACTCTTTAAGGGTGCATGACCATAAAAGATATTACTCATATAAATAGAACAACCATTATTCTCTGATTTAAATGAATAACCGTCTCGCATCAAACAAGATCCATATATAATGTTCATGCTCAACGCTGGCACCAAATAACAATTATTTAGGTCTAATACTAATCCCGAAGGTAGATGTAGAGGTAGCGTGCCGACGGCGATCACATCGACTTTGGAACCGTTTCCCACGCGCATCGTCACCTCGTCCTTGGCCAGTGTTCGCTTAATCCGTAGTCCCTGTTTTGAGTTGCAAATATTAGCAACAGAACCAGTATCAAATACCCAGGTGCTACTGCGAGCTCTGGTAAGGTACACATCAATAACATGTATATCACATATACCTTTGTTCACCTTGCCATCCTTCTTATCCGCCAAATACTTGGGGCAGTTCCGCTTCCAGTGACAAGTCTGCTTGCAGTAGAAGCACTCAGTCTCAGGCTTAGGTCCAGACTTGGGTTTCTTCTCTTGAGCAGCAACTTGCTTGCTGTTCTTCTTGAAGTTCCCCTTCTTCTTCCCTTTTCCCTTTTTCTTGAAACCGGTGGTCTTATTGACCATCAACACTTGATGCTCCTTCTTGATTTCTACCTCCGCAGCCTTTAGCATTGCGAAGAGCTCGGGAATCGTCTTATCCATCCCTTGCATGTTATAGTTCATCACGAAGCTCTTGTAGCTTGGTGGCAATGATTGAAGAATTCTGTCAATGACGCTATCATCCGGAAGATTAACTCCCAGTTGAATCAAGTGATTGTTATACCAGACATTTTGAGTATATGCTCACTGACAGAACTATTCTCCTCCATCTTACAGCTGTAGAACTTATTGGAGACTTCATATCTCTCAATCCGGGCATTTGCTTGAAATATTAACTTCAACTCCTGGAACATCTCATATGCTCCATGACGTTCAAAACGTCGTTGAAGTCCCGGTTCTAGGCCGTAAAGCATGGCACACTGAACTATCGAGTAGTCATCAGCTTTGCTCTGCCAGACGTTCATAACATCTGGTGTTGCTCCTGCAGCAGGTTTGGCACCTAGCGGTGCTTCCAGGACGTAATTCTTCTGTGCAGCAATGAGGATAATCCTCAAGTTACGGACCCAGTCCGTGTAATTGCTACCATCATCTTTCAACTTTGCTTTCTCAAGGAACGCATTAAAATTCAACGGAACAACAACACGGGCCATCTATCTACAATCAACATAGACAAGCAAGATACTATCAGGTACTAAGTTCATGATAAATTTAAGTTCAATTAATCATATTACTTAAGAACTCCCACTTAGATAGACATCCCTCTAATCCTCTAAGTGATCATGTGATCCATATCAACTAAACCATAACCGATCATCACGTGAAATGGAGTAGCTTTCAATGGTGAACATCAATATGTTGATCATATCTACTATATGATTCACGCTCGACCTTTCGGTCTCGGTGTTCCGAGGCCATATCTGCATATGCTAGGCTCGTCAAGTTTAACCTGAGTATTCTGTGTGTGCAAAACTGGCTTGCACCCGTTGTACATGGACGTAGAGCTTATCACACCCGATCATCACGTGGTGTCTGGGCACGACGAACTTTGGCAATGATGCATACTCAGGGAGAACACTTTTATCTTGAAATTTAGTGAGAGATCATCTTATAATGCTACAGTAAATCAAAGCAAGATAAAATGCATAAAAGATAAACATCACATGCAATCAATATAAGTGATATGATATGGCCATCATCATCTTGTGCTTGTGATCTCCATCTCCGAAGCACCGTCATGATCACCATTGGTCACCGGCGTGACACCTTGATCTCCATCGTAGCATCGTTGTCGTCTCGCCAATCTTATGCTTCTACGACTATCGCTACCGCTTAGTGATAAAGTAAAGCATTACAGGGCGATTGCATTGCATACAATAAAGCGACAACCATATGGCTCCTGCCAGTTGCCGATAACTCGGTTACAAAACATGATCATCTCATACAATAAAATTTAGCATCATGTCTTGACCATATCACATCACAACATGCCCTGCAAAAACAAGTTAGACGTCTTCTACTTTGTAGTTGCAAATTTTACGTGGCTGCTACGGGCTTAGCAAGAACCGTTCTTACCTACGCATCAAAACCACAACGATAGTTTGTCAAGTTGGTGCTGTTTTAACCTTCGCAAGGACCGGGCGTAGCCACACTCGGTTCAACTAAAGCTGGAGAAACTGACACCCGCCAGCCACCTGTGTGCAAAGCACGTCGGTAGAACCAGTCTCGCATAAGCGTACGCATAATGTCGGTCCGGGCCGCTTCATCCAACAATACCGCCGAACCAAAGTATGACATGCTGGTAAGCAGTATGACTTATATCGCCCACAACTCACTTGTGTTCTACTCGTGTATATGACATCTACGCATAAAACCTGGCTCTGATACCACTGTTGGGGAACGTAGTAATTTCAAAAAAATTCCTACGCACACGCAAGATCATGGTGATGCATAGCAACGAGAGGGGAGAGTGTTGTCCACGTACCCTCGTAGACCGAAAAGCGGAAGCGTTAGCACAACGCGGTTAATGTAGTCCTACGTCTTCACGATCCGACCGATCAAGTACCGAACGCACGACACCTTCGAGTTCAGCACACGTTCAGCCCGATGACGTCCCTCGAACTCCGATCCAGCCGAGTGTTGAGGGAGAGTTTCGTCAGCACGACGGCGTGGTGACGATGATGATGTTATACCGACGCAGGGCTTCGCCTAAGCACCGCTACAGTATTATCGAGGTGGACTATGGTGGAGGGGGGCACCGCACACGGCTAAAAGATCAAATCAATTGTTGTGTCTCTAGGGTGCCCCCTACCCCCGTATATAAAGGAGCAAGGGGGGAGGTGCGGCCGGCCAGGAGGAGGCGCGCCAGGAGGAGTCCTACTCCCACCGGGAGTAGGACTCCCTCCCTTCCTTGTTGGATTAGGAGAAAGGGGGAAAGAGGAGGGAGAGAGGAAGGAAAGGGGGCGCCGCCCACCTCTCCCTGTCCTATTCGGACTAGAGGGGGAGGGGCGCGTGGCCCTGCCCTAGCCGCCTCTCCTCTTCTCCACTAAGGCCCACTATGGCCCATTAAGCCCCGGGGGGTTCCGCTAACCCCTCGGTACTCCGGTAAAATCTCGATTTCACCCGGAACACTTCCATATCCAGATATAGACTTCCAATATATCAATCTTCATGTCTCGACCATTTCGAGACTCCTCGTCATGTCCGTGATCACATCCGGGACTCCGAACTACCTTCGGTACATCAAAACTCATAAACTCATAATATAACCGTCATCGAAACTTTAAGCGTGCGGACCCTACGGGTTTGAGAACTATGTAGACATGACCGAGACACGTCTCCGGTCAATAACCAATAGCGGAACCTGGATGCTCATATTGGCTCCCACATATTCTACGAAGATCTTTATCGGTCAGACCGCATAACAACATACATTGTTCCTTTTGTCATCGGATGTTACTTGCCCGAGATTCGATCGTCGGTATCTCAATACCTAGTTCAATCTCGTTACCGGCAAGTCTCTTTACTCGTTCTGTAATACATCATCCCGCAACTAACTCATTAGTTGCAATGCTTGCAAGGCTTAAGTGATGTGCATTACCGAGTGGGCCCAGAGATACCTCTCCGACAATCGGAGTGACAAATCCTAATCTCAAAATACGCCAACCCAACAAGTACCTTCGGAGACACCTGTAGAGCACCTTTATAATCACCCAGTTACGTTGTGACGTTTGGTAGCACACAAAGTGTTCCTCCGGTAAACGGGAGTTGCATAATCTCATAGTCATAGGAACATGTATAAGTCATGAAGAAAGCAATAGCAACATACTAAACGATCGAGTGCTGAGCTAAACGGAATGGGTCAAGTCAATCACATCATTCTCCTAATGATGTGATCCCGTTAATCAAATGACAACTCATGTCAAGGGCTAGGAAACATAACCATCTTTGATCAACGAGCTAGTCAAGTAGAGGCATACTAGTGACACTCTGTTTGTCTATGTATTCACACAAGTATTATGTTTCCGGTTAATACAATTCTAGCATGAATAATAAACATTTATCATGATATAAGGAAATAAATAATAACTTTATTATTGCCTCTAGGGAATATTTCCTTCAATTCGGACATCGGAAAGGTTCCGAGTGGTTCGGGCATTTTTCCGGAGTACCGGGAGGTTAACGGAACCCCCCGGGAGAAGTTATGGGCCTTATGGGCCATAAGTAGGAAGCACACCAGCCCACAAGGGGCTGGTGCGCCCCCTTGGGCAGGAGGCCGAATTGGAATAGGTTTGGGGGGTGGCGGCCCCCCTTTCCTTCTCTCCTACTCCTCCTTCCCTTCCTCTCCTACTCCAGCTAGGGAATGGGGAATCCTACTCCCGGTGGGAGTAGGACTCCCCTAGGGCGCGCCATAGAGAGGGCGGGCCCCTCCCCTCCTCCACTCCTTTATATACGGGGGAAGCGGGCACCCCATAGACCCAACAATTGATCATTGATCTCTTAGCCGTGTGCGGTGCCCCCCTCCACCATAATCCACCTCGGTCATATCGTAACGGTGCTTAGGCGAAGCCCTGCATCGGTAACTTCATCAACACCGTCACCACGCCGTCGTGCTGACGAAGCTCTTCCCCGAAGCTCTACTAGATCGTGAGTTCACGGGACGTCACCGAGCTGAACGTGTGCTGAACGCGGAGGTGCCGTACGTTCGGTACCGAGGATCGGTCGATCATGAAGACGTACAACTACATCAACCGCGTTGTCATAACGCTTCCGCTTATGGTCTATGAGGGTACGTAGACGTCACTCTCCCCTCTCGTTGCTATGCATCACCATGATCTTGCGTGTGAGTAGGGAATTTTTTGAAATTACCACCCCAACAAAACAACCATAGGAGCCAAATTCATTTTTTTGGAAAAAAGCGAATGCTGAATGCGGATTATGTTTACTGGGACCTAAGTGATATGCCAATGGTTATTTTATAGAAAAAAAGGCCGCAACCCCGGCTATTTGACATGCCCGGGGTCGAAGGCGAAGGAAAAGGGCATATTACAGGCTCGAAATAAAGAGTGCGGTCTACAAAAAGTTATTTTGGACCTCATGTCGCACGTCTGCGCCGCCTGTCCTCGGCGAGGGGATTCCTTGACGGAAATGGCCCCCTAGGTGAGTGTACGGATCCGAACTCCGCTAGAGTCCGTTAGATGTTTAGCCTTTGCGTCACCCGTAGTAAAGGATAATGAAGAAAGAAACAGTAATTAGAAAAAAAAAGTTCGGGAGTGCTTGTAGGCTCATCCGTATTGTGCTTCCGCCGATGCCCCGGATATCTTACGTGCATAGTTATGTACGCGCGATACAAATTTCGCAGGTATTTGAGGTGGGCGGTGGAAGCCGAACTGCTATTTCTGCTCCGGAATTGGTCGATCCTGTTGAATGGAGACTGGTGGCTTAATGGCCGACAAGGTATGCGGTTTAATAAGACCGTTTTGTACTGAAGTTGCCGCAGTATGATCTTCAGTCCGGAGGAAGTGCTTCTCCTGCTCCCTTGTAGAGTTGTGTGTCGCGTATACCATGTTCACTGTTTTTACTTCGGGGGGAAATTGCTTCTGACCCCCGGTATTTGTTTGGTGAGTCTCTTCGCCGTCGCTATCACCGGGCGGCCTCCTCCCCTTGTGTTCGGCGTTGAGCTTGCTGGCCTGCTTGAAGACCCAACAGCTTCTGTTGGTATGATTAGCTGGTTTGTCGGGGTGGCCGTGAATCTGGCAGGGTCGATCTAATATCCTGTCTAAATTGGATGGTCCATCTCTGTTCGCCTTGAATGGCTTTTTCCGTTGACCGGGTTTGGGACCGCTGAATCCGGTGTTGACCGTTGTGTCACGCGTTCTTTCATTATCATTGCGATGTTTGTGTTCGCTGCGTCATGGCTTGCCATTGCCGTCTCGGACCTCGGAAGTGCCCGGATCGCTAGTGTTGTTGCTTCTACGAGCGAGCCAGCTGTCTTCTCCCGCGCAAAAGCGGGTCATCAGAGCGGTAAGGGCTGACATGGATTTTGGTTTTTCTTGACCGAGGTGGCGGGCGAGCCACTCGTCCCAGATGCTGTGTTTGAAGGCCGCTAGGGCTTCCGCGTCCGGACAGTCGACGATTTGGTTCTTTTTAACTAAGAACCTAGTCCAGAGCTTCCTTGCTGACTCTCCGGGCTGCTGGACAATGTGACTTAAGTCATCGGCATCTGGTGGCCGGACATATGTTCCATGGAAGTTGTCGCGGAAGGCGTCTTCCAAGTCCTCCCAGCTGCCAATAGAGTTTTCCGGCAGACTGTTTAACCAGTATCGAGCTGGTCCTTTGAGTTTTAATGGCAGGTATTTGATGGCATGGAGGTCGTCGCCGCGGGCCATGTGGATATGGAGGAGGAAGTCCTCGATCCATACCGCGGGATCAATTGTTCTGTCGTATGATTCGATATTCATGGGCTTAAACCCATCTGGGAGTTCATGCTCCATTACTTCGTCTGTGAAGCAAAGAGGGTGTGCGGCGCCTCTGTATTGGGCCACACTGCGACATAGCTCCGATGGAGTCCGTCTGCGGTTTTCGGTCCGGGCGTGACTAGGCTTGTCGCGTCCGAGTAGATAGTCGTCGCCGCGCGTCGGGGCACGTCCTCGTGATTCGTAGATTGATCTAGTATGTCTTGCTCTGCTGTCCAGGCCCTGCTGAAGGTCATATGTGTAACGTTGAGCTGCTTTATCTCTGCTTTTACGGTGGGGTGGGGCGGGCTGGTGTTCGGCTTGAGTTGCCGCTCTGTCCTGACCACGTTGTGGTCGATTAGCCGCATTATGGGATGATAGCATGGGCTCCGGCGCCTCATCACTGAACTGAGGTAGCAATTTGCGCTTCGGGTAATTTTTGGCTGGGCCACTAAGGCCGTATTCCTCGGCGGCCAGGACTTCGGTCCATCTATCGTTGAGCCGACCTTGGTCAGCTTGAAGCTGCTGCTGCTTCTTTTTCAGGCTCCTTGTAGTGGCTATTAGCCGGCGTTTAAAGCGCTCCTGCTCGAGAGGTTCCTCAGGCACGATGAAATCCTCGTTGCCGAGGCTTTCCTCATCCTCGGAGAGCGGAAGATAATTATTATCCTCCGAGTCTTCGTGTATGGCCTGTTCATCAGGGCTAGCGTGCCCGTCTTCCCGTTCATCCTGTTCGGAGATTGCCCCAACAGGGTCTTCATTGCCTTCGGCATCGTCCGGAGTATTGTTTTCTCCGGTGCCGGTATTGCTGTCTTTTGCACGACGTGACTTAGAGCGGCGCCGTTGACGCCGACGTCTGAGCTGTGTCTCGGGAGGTTTTATCCTCAATTGGATCCTCTTTGTCATCGTTGTTAGTTTCTTTAGGTGTATCCACCATGTATACGTCGTATGAAGAAGTGGCCATCCAGCGTCCGGTAAATGGCGGGTTTTGGCCCTGCTCCTCATCGGCATCGTCGTCCATACCGTCGATGTCTTCAGAGCCGTAATCGAGCATGTCGGTCAAGTCCTCGACAGTGGCTATGTAGTGGGTGGCGGGTGGGAAGCGAAATTCCCCGTCATCAGCCTCCAGTTCGAACCGGACATAGTTCGGCTATGAACCCTCCGCTAAGGATAGATTTTTTAATGAGTTTAACACGTCGCCTAAAGGAGAGTGTCAGAAGATGTCCGCGGCGCTGAATTCGATGATCGACGACCGGTCCAGCTCGATATGCGCGGACGCACATGGTTCGGAACTTATGGCCGGAAACGAGTCCGAGGTTCCGGAGACACAGGTATCACCCGAGGTTGGGTCTGTGTGCGGCTCCAACGCCGTGGAATATGCAGCCTCCGTGGCGGGGTTGAGCTTCCCATCCTCGGATGGCGCGATTTGCTCCGGATCTAAGGTCGGAGTAGTTACAGGTGCAATTTCCTGAGCATGGTCCGAGGACAGATTTAGGTCATGTTCATCGTAGGGACAGGGAGCGGCTGCCGTGGTCTCAAAGCCGTCGAAGATCAAGTCTTCACGGATATCCGTGGCGTAGTTTAAGCTCCCGAATCTGACCTGATGGCCAGGGGCGAAGCTGTCGATCTGCTCCAGATGACCAAGCGAGTTGGCCCGCAGTGCGAAGCCGCCGAACGCGACGATCTGTCCGGGGAGGAAGGTTTTCCCTTGGACAGCATCGTCGTTGATGATTGACGGAGCCATCAAACCTTTTGAGGACGGCATAGTGGAACTCTCAATGAAAGCACCAATGTCGGTGTCAAAACCGGCGGATCTCGGGTAGGGGTCCCGAAGTGTGCGTCTAAGGTCAATGGTAACAGGAGACAGGGGACACAATGTTTACCCAGTTCGGGCCCTCTCTATGGAGGTAATACCCTACTTCCTGCTTGATTGATCTTGATGAATATGAGTATTACAAGAGTTGATCCACCACGAGATCGTAATGACTAAACCCTAAAAGTCTAGCCTGTATGACTATGGCTATATGTCCTTTTTTCCCTACGGACCTAGCCCTTCGGTTTATATAGACACCGGAGGGGACTAGGGTTGTACAAAGTTGGTTACAGAGAAGGGAATCTTTATATTTGATCGCCAAGCTTGCCTTCCACGCCAAGGAGAGTCCTATCCGGACACAGGTGAGAGTCTTCGATCTTCATATCTTCACAGCCCATCAGTCCGGCCCACGGCTAACAGGCCGGACGCCCGAGGACCCCTTAGTCCAGGACTCCCTCAGTCGCACTTGCTACGATAAGCCCAGGAGCACCTGATTATGCGCCTGATTCAGTTTTGATAGCGAGATGATTAGAGTGGTGGCGCTCAATTTCTTCCGCATGTACCCAACACGGTCTCCTCGCTCCCTCCCCAAATCTCTCCTCTCTCTCTCTCTCCCTATGCGTGAGGGTCGCGGAATAGACAGGAAGGCAACACAGTCATGGGCGAACGACACGAAGACCTTGTCTGGGCCACCTAACGTGCCGGGTCCACCACGCGAAGGTAGCCCGAAGCATCCCAACGCACAACCGAATCAAAATCAGCCTCACCCGCCAAAACCAGTCTGCGCAATCGACTATGGAAGCTCCAATCCAAGGAAGCTTAGTGATTTCTAAGATTTGGCTTTTAGACGTGAAGCAATTGGTTTTATGCCCCGACATTGGACTCAATGGAGCCATTTGTAAATATAATCCAATGGATTTATCGGTGCTACACATTCTTTTCTTGGCAGGAACCGGTTCTGATAGAATGTGGCTTGTGTATCTCGAAAAACAGAGGAATATCTATCACAATGCTGAATTTTTACCATGTTTCCAAAGTCTTCTCTTGCCTTACTAGGAATTTACTGCACTTCGATATTAGACAGTTTATTAATTGCACGCAGATATTAGGTATTATATTTTTTTACATGTTAATTATGTGATTAGCACTAGAATTGATAATTGATATGATATTAACTGCACTCTAAGTGGTTGTTTGGCTAATAAAGATTATCCATGGGATTATAGAGAACGTGTTTTTAGCTGATGTTTAGCAAAACCGGTTTTAGAAATTATTTTATGTAAAACCAGTTTATAGAAAAATATATTTGGCTTACTCCTGAGTCCTGACTCCTCCCGTGACCTTCTCTTGATAAAATACTCTTGCCGTGACCCCCTCTTTCTGTCTTGCCATTGGAGACGGTCCGCAAGCTCCAACATCCATTCCTCCTCTGTTTTCGGTCCTGAATCCCTCGACGCCATTACTCGCCTTCCCTTGGACCGACCCTGGACGACTCCACGCGCAGCCGCCAGTACGTGCTTACGACCATCGCCGGCGTCGGGTACTCGCCTGAAGTACTCCAGGTCTCGGTGTTCTATGTCCCATGTACCCCATACATGTCAAGAGACTCGAGGGAGGCGCGGTCGTCCTTGTCCAGCATGAGCTCGCGCGCGCCCTTGCTGACCTTGCGTTTCAGGAGCTCGCGGAGGGTGGCGTCGCCGTTGGGGCGCTCCTGGCCGCCATCCCGTATGTGATCTCTGTACACCGACCTGCCAGTGACATGCCACAGGTGACGCACATCACCGATGGCGTCGACACATCATCCTAGATCCAGCCAACAGCTAGCGGAATCCTGGGCGCAAACGCAGCGACGACCATATCGTGGCCGGAGGACTAGTACGACTGCGCGAGGAGCATCCCTACCAGACAGCGGCGCGTCGATGCGTTCGTGGCCATAGCCGTGGCTGGACGGCGAACGAGAGGAGTATCATACCAGGCAGCGGAGATGTGACGCGGCGGTGGCCATGCCGTGCCAGGCTGGAGGACGCACGCGAGGACACCGATTAGTTGCGATGGGAGTATATGCAAACCAAGCTTTTACAAAAAGACTAATAGTCGTTTTTCTATAAACGCAGATTTTGAGGTTTCCGAAAACCAAGTCTTCCAAAAACGCAAATTAGTTAGAGCATCCAAACGAGATTTTATTCTGTTAGGCTCTGTTCCTGGTTTATAGAGAATTGGTTTTCTACGTTCCACCTATCCAAACAACATCTAAATGTGTTGAGCGTTCATCATTGGAGTAGCCTGGGTCGTCGGATTCGTGATGACCGAGATTTGTTGGACCTCCGTCTTTGGATCTTTTTACATCGGTATAGATGAGTGGTTTTGTGACTTAATTGGCCCCTGTACACAAACGTAAGACGTTACATCCTACATTTGTCTATGGAGGGAGTAGTATTTCCTAGACTAATTACTAGTCTACAAATTATGTTAATGTGAAAAACACTAATTACTTTTACCAGGCACCAGAAGAATCGAATGATGAGAGGGCATGTCCCTCGGCGAATATGTTAAGATTAAACTATAATTTGTAATTAAGGGAAATCTCCCCTTGCCCATCGAACGAGTTGCACCCGTACGGATGCCTGTGTCCGTTGCAACCGTCGCCTCTCTCCCGTCCTCCTGGAACCGATGCATCTCTTCGGGATCGTCGCGTCTCTCTAGGGGATATATATACTCTCTGTAACCATTGACAAAGGATCAATCACTTTTGATTTAGAACACGTTATCACGCACGTAGAACAGCCAGCGAGAGCGAAAGGCAACAGAGAAAGGAGAAGAGAGGAAGTACTCGCCGCCGGTGAGATGACAGGCCTTGTCTCCTTCTTCCTCCGTCTGATCCGCGAGGACGGTCGCCGCTACCGCCTCATTGCCCTTCGCCGCCATGGAGTTGGTGGCCACCGCCGTTTCCGTCGCCGGATGCAAGCCATCCGTCGATTCGGCCGCGGCGCCGCTGGACGTGGCGCTCCTGGCCGCCACCGCGTCGCTGGACGATGTGCTCCTGGCCGCCACCGCGCCGCTGGACGCGCCCCCCGCGGTGCTCCCCTCGCCCCTGGACGCAACCACGATGGTGCTCCCTGCGCCCGTGGCCAGGCGCCCATGGGGTTCGACCCCTGGCTAGTGGCCGGCCCGAGTGCCTCCATGGTGCACAGGGCTGCAGCCGCGCCTGCACCGCCTCCTGGATCTCCGCCTCCACCACCTCCTCCGCCGGCCGCATGGCTCGCGCCGTCGACGCCAACGCCCGCAGCCGAGGCCGCCGGCCCGCCCGGATACTGCCCTGTGCCGATGCGTGCCGTCGTGAACGAGGAGGAGGCGCTCGCCTTCGTCTCCGCGCCGACCGGTGCCTCTGGAGTGGTCCGCCTTGGAGCCGGCATGGAGGGCGCTGACGCCACCGCCACGCCTCTGCAGGAGACGGCTGCGGGCTCGAGCAGCCGAGCCGCACGGGGCTTCGGGCGTCTCTTCGGGCGCGCCGTCGCCGCCATCGACCGTCGCCCCAGCCGCCGCCTCGGTTCGTGGGCTCCGGCGAGCCTCGGCCTCGCCAGCGCCGCGCCAGAGGGTGCTCGCCCGGACCCCGTCGTCATCGCGTCTTCTTCGGATGAGGAAGGCTCGTCGGTGTTGCGCCGGTGACCTCCGGCGCCGCGAGGGGCTGCGGCGGCCACTCCAGTCACCGGCGCCGTGCGGGGAAGGGGATCGAGCGGGTGGTGCGACTTCGGGTCTCAGACCCTTATCCGTAACCGCCGCTTCCTCCCTCTCTTATGCGGTGGGGCTGCGGGTGGGCTGGCCAAAGGCCATGGAGGCCCAGGCCCAGGCGCCTGCTGTGTCCTCCAGCCGCCTCCTTCTGGCCTGGATTCATATTTTGTTTTCTCTCTATTTTCTTAACATTAGTACTAATTATTGTATTTGTGCAATTTTAGTCTATGTTTAGTACGGTTTAGTACTTAGATTGACTACTACTTACATTTTAGTCCTGTTCTAGATTTATTCTATGTTAGGACTTGTGTAATTATTAGTAGGTGTGTTTATATTATGTAATGGATTGATAATATAAATAAAGTACCGGATTTCATCTGGGAAGAATGACATGTCCCATGTGTTTACCACATCTCATTTTTATTGAACATGTTTTTGCGATTGAGATCTTCTCTCGCATATCAAACTTGCAAATTTTTGAATGTTTCTCCCTCATCTTATTTGGAATCACAAGGTAATGAGTTGTGATCTACTGCTTATTTGCAGACTATCCTCTCTTACTGTGAGGTCTACGCTTTGTCATTCTCGACAAACAATTACCTCCAACGTGTATTCCTTATATCTGAATTGTAGCATACACAAGGTAATAGCGATGTAGCCTATTACTGTGAGATCTAAGTGATCTTCAAAGTGTTATGTTCACACAATTGAGGTTGAGAATTTTTTTCAAGTTTACACTTGAGTATCAAATTTTTGCATTCTTATTACACAACCATGATGGTTTTTAATTTACCACTCGTAAATTAATTATCTTTGGTTCTCCCATGTAGGCGAAGATGACTGCCAAAGAGTTTGAGGAGCTTGCCCTCAATGGCCACAATTACCCTACATGGGCTATGGACATGAAGATCAGTCTTGCGTCCCGTGGGATAGCGCGTGCAATACAACCCCCGGAGACTCCTCTCCCGGATGGGTCCACGCCGCTGACAGAACAGCAGAACTATGCTGCCTTATTCATCATAAGGCACCATATTCATCCAGATCTCAAGTCTGAGTATTTACAGGAGGAATCTCCTAGTACTTTGTTTCTGGCCCTCAAAATGAGGTATGAACAGCAGAAGGCAGTAGTCCTGCCAGAAGCACTCCATGATTGGACTCATCTCCGTCTTCAGGATTTCAAGTCCATCGGTGAGTACAATCATGCTGTTCATAAGATATGTTCCAAACTGCGCTTTTGTGAGAAGGAACCTACTGAGGGGGAGAAGATAGAGAAAACTTTGTCTACTATGCTCCCTTCAGATAGGATCCTCCAACAACAATACCGTGCTCGTAACTACACTGTCTATTCCGAGCTTATTCACATGTTACTTCAGGCTGAAAAGCATGATGAGCTACTTGCTAAGAATGGCTCTCAGCGCCCAGTTGGGGCACAACCTTTACCTGAAGTCCATCTGAATGTTGCAAATAGACAAAAGTTTAATGGTACCCCTCAGGGTAAACAATCCAATTTCGAGCATAAGCGAAAGCGCAATGGGAACAGGAGATCTAGATACCCAGGCAAGGGAAAAGGCACTTCAAAGCACAGGCTTGATAAATCTAAGCTTTGCAACAAGTGTGGATGCTCCACGCATTCTACTGAAAAGTGCACAATGCCCAAGCATCTGGCTATGCTGTACCAGCAATCTCAGGGACGCAAAGCACCTCAAGGGAAAAGGTTTGAAGCCAACTTCAACCTTCATCCGGATAGCGCAAAAGGAGCTGGTGGTTCGCACGATGTTCCTCATGGACCGAGCAACGCCGTGGTTCCTTATCTGCCTGAGGCTACTGCTGAAATGGAGAACACGTTGATTGAGTACACCGCAAACAACGTGTTTGGCGACTTCGACTAGTCCCTCAATCTCCTAGTGATCTACTTAATTATGTCCATTTGTGATGATTGTAATAAGAACATAAGTTTGTTGTTGTCTTTATATTGTATTGTATCAGCACATTTGATATAATAAAGATTGTATTCTATATATTACTATGAGGTTTTCTTATTGAAATTTCTTTGTTTTATATAGTTTTCTACGGGGACAATCCGATGGAAGAGGAATTATGCCTTGTGGACAGTGGTGCCACAAACTCCATATTGAGGGAGATGAAATATTTCCAAACTCTGAAAAAGACGAATGGAGATATTCTAACTATCGCTGGACGCGATACTGTGATTGTTGGTACTGGACGTGCCATATTCACCCTCCCAAGTGGTACATATGTGACAATTGAGGATGCTTTACTATATCCCGATTCTGCACGTACCCTGATCAGTTATCGAGATATCCGTAAAAATGGTTTTCATATTGAAACCCATGAAGACAACAAAGAGGAGTATCTACTCTTTACTAAAGATGACGGATATGGCAAAAAGGTACATGAGAAAATTCCTTCTCTATCGTCTGGTTTGTACTATACGTACATCAAACCTGTGGAACATGTTGCATACAAAGTAATTTTTCAGAATGTTAACGCATTCCAAACCTGGCATGATCGCCTAGGCCATCCTGGAATAGGGATGATGAGAAAAATTACTAGCAATTCCATTGGTCATAATTTGCTTGAGTCAAAATTTCCTCAATCTTCTGATTTTGTTTGCACATCTTGTGCCACGGGAAAGCTAATTTTGAGGCCCTCACACCTCAAAATACAAGCTGAACCACTTCAGTTCCTTGAACGTATTCAAGGAGACATTTGTGGTCCCATTCAGCCATTATCTGGACCTTTCCGGTATTTCATGGTTCTGATTGACGCATCTACACGATGGTCACATGTGTGTCTTCTATCCACACGAAACCATGCATTTGCCAAGATAATGAGGCAAGTCATTAAGTTGCAAGCCCATTATTCTGAAAGTCGAATTAAATCAATTCGAATGGACAATGCTGCAGAATTCTCCTCACGTGCTTTCAATGATTATTGCATGGCTTTGGGGATTGAAGTTCAATACTCTGTTCCATATGTCCATACACAAAATGGTTTGGCTGAAGCGTTGATTAAGAGGATCAAACTCATTGCAAGACCTTTGTTGACGAATTGCAACTTGCCAACCTCTTGTTGGGGTCACGCTGTTTTACACGCTGCTGACTTGATACAATTGAGACCAACTGCATATCACAGTTCTTCCCCTCTGGAATTGGTACGTGGAAATCCTCCAAGCATTTCCCATCTGCGTAAGTTCGGATGTGCTGTATACATCCCGATCTCACCACCACAGCGGACATCTATGGGCCCACATAGGAAGTTGGGGATCTATGTGGGGTACAAATCGCCGTCGATTATCAAGTACCTGGAACCCCTGACTGGGGATCTGTTCACAGCCCGTCACGCTGATTGCATATTTAATGAGGAACATTTTCCGGCATTAGGGGGAGATTTCAAGTACCAGAAAGAATGCCCGAAAATTGATTGGAATGCTCATGCCATTTCATCCTCTGATCCACGTACCCAAGAGACCGAACTTCAAGTTCAGAAGATCATTAATTTGCAACATCTTGCAAATAATCTGCCAGATTCATTTACTGATTTGAAAGGTGTTACAAAATCCTTAAACCCCGCCAGAAACGCGCCAGAAAGAGTGGAGGTACCAATAAAAACCACTCAACTCCCTATTCCTAAAAAGAGGGGGAGTAGTACGGCCTCTGACCCGGAGCATGCTTCTAGCAAGCAGCAAAGGAAATCGAGAAAAAAAACCTCGGAGTCAGTAAATGCAGGTCAACTCAACGTTGACAAACACCTGATGGGTAGTATACACCCATTGGAAGGGCAACCTCCACAACCCTGTTCCAGTATGCACAAACTAACTGGGACATCGGAACACCCAGACTCGATCGTATTGGGAAATCACGAAGAGTCACTAGGGGTGCAGGAAATTTCCATCAACTATGTTGATTCTGGAGAATCATTTGACCGTAAGACTACGACTGTCGACATATATTTTGCTGAAAAGATTGCAGATACCCTTCTCACTGATGATGATCCAAGGTCTATCGTTGAGTGCCAAAAGCGCTCCGACTGGCCTAAATGGAAGGATGCAATCCAAGCAGAAATTGCCTCGCTTAACAAAAGAAAGGTATTCACTGAAGCAATACCTACACCTCCCAGTGTTTTCCCCGTGGGATTCAAATGGGTTTTTCTCCGGAAACGGAATGAGAACAATGAGGTGGTGAGATATAAAGCAAGGCTCGTAGCACAAGGTTTCACGCAAAAACCCGGCATTGATTTCACTGAAACATATTCTCCAGTAATGAGTGCAACCACTTTCCTATATCTTATATCCTTGGCAGTGCAAAATCGTCTATCTATGCAGTTGATGGACGTCGTGACCGCATACCTTTACGGGTCACTAGATTCGGACATATATATGAAGGTTCCTGATGGAATCTCTGTCCCGAATAAAAATGCAAAACGCAACATGTATTGTGTAAAGCTGAATAAGTCATTATATGGCTTAAGGCAGTCGGGACGGATGTGGTACAACCGACTCAGTGAGTTCCTTCTTCAGAAAGGTTACTCCAATAGTGATGATTGCCCATGTGTTTTCATCAAGAAGTCCTCTACAGGATTTTGCATTATTTCTGTGTATGTTGACGATCTCAACATCATCGGCAGCACACCAGACATTGATGAAGCACGCAATCACCTAAAGATGGAATTTGAGATGAAGGATTTGGGTAAAACCAAATTTTGCTTAGGTATTCAACTTGAGCATCTTCCCTCGGGAATCATGGTACACCAATCTGCCTATATCCAGAAAATATTGGAGAAATTCAATATGGACAAATCCTATCCATCTAAAACTCCCATGGTGGCTCGATCTCTAGACATAGAGAAAGATCCGTTCAGACCAAGGGATGATGGAGAAGAGGTGTTGGGACCTGAAGTTCCATACCTTAGTGCTGTTGGAGCGCTTATGTATCTTGCAAATTGCACAAGACCTGATATTGCATTTGCAGTGAATCTACTTGCTAGACATAGCGCAGCTCCCACCAAACATCATTGGTCTGGAGTGAAGAATATCTTTCGATATCTCCAAGGCACAAAGGATCTTGGCCTATTTTTCAAGTTCCAGAAAAATCAGGACTCTGATATGATTGGATATGCAGATGCCGGTTATTTGTCTGATCCCCATAATGCCAGATCTCAGACCGGCTTCGTGTTCCTACATGGTGGCACTGCTATATCATGGAAGTCTTCGAAACAGACTCTGGTGGCAACATCTACCAATCATTCTGAAATAATTTCATTATTTGAAGCAACATGCGAATGTGTATGGCTTTGCAGAATGATAAACCACATACAACAGTCATGTGGAATGGGTTCGATAAAATCACCTACCATTATCTATGAAGATAATGCGGCCTGTGTTGCGCAGATGCAAACAGGATACATCAAGAGTAATATCACCAAGCATATTTCTCCTAAATGGTTTTTCCCCCCATAATCTTCAGAAAAGCGGGGAAATAAGCATTCTGCAAGTCAAATCATGCGACAACCTTGCTGATTTATTTACCAAGTCTCTACCAAATTCTACATTTGTGTTCATGGAATTGGTATGCGAAGACTTGGGGACTTGCAGGTGTCAGGGGGAGTCTCTTCTTGAGATATCCTTATTTTAATGACATCACATTATGCTATCTTTCTTTGTGAGTATATGTTTCAGGATCTCATCAAAGATTTTATGAAGAACTTTTGAAGGAGAATCTTTTGAGATGATAGAGCTTCCCGGACAATCGTGAAGATAATTCTACATGGTCAAGCGTAGATTAGGGGGAGTGTTAAGATTAAACTATAATCTGTAATTAAGGGAAATCTCCCCTTGCCCATCGAACGAGTTGCACCCGTACGGATGCCTGTGTCCGTTGCAACCGTCGCCTCTCTCCCGTCCTCCTGGAACCGATGCATCTCTTTGGGATCGTCGCGTCTCTTCAGGGGATATATATACTCTCTGTAACCATTGACAAAGGATCAATCACTTTTGATTTAGAACAGAATAGAAGGTCGACAAGAAAAAGGACCAAACAACAATCCACGCAAGCAAAGCGGCGCGGCCACTACAGATTCCAGCGAGGGAAGACGCCACTCGAGCCTCACTGGGATAACCGTTGTGGAAAAGGGATCGACCTGGATTTCCCTTTTCTGACGATGGTAGGATTTCATTATCAGTTGAATCGCTATTTGTGGTTTCAGTACTTTTCTCTTGTGAACCAGACCACCAGTTATCAGCAGTCTCACAATCTCAAAATTTGGATCCTCCATTCATTTCAACGCAGCAAGCACTGGTCAAACACAGGATTAATATGAACATGCATATTACGAAAAAGACAGGGGAAAAGCAGGTATGATTACAGATCAAACCACAGAAATATATTTAACGACTTTTTTTTGCGAAAGAGAAATATATTTAACGACTGCAACCAAAAGACCCCAAGGTTCGTAGACACATATCCATCACCACATATCATATAGTTTGCAATTATAATTCCTTCGACGAACATTCTAGCACGAGAATCGACATGTTCAAATATATATACAACGCAAACCACAGCCCGATGGTAGCACTCAACCGAATATCGTGTTTCGCCTCATGCTATTCTGGAGATCAAGCACATGAGGCTGCATCCTCCTTCGAAATTTCTTTCTCTGCTTGATGAGAAGCAGCTTGTCATAGACACACCATGGAAAGCTGATGAGATGTGGCCGGCCATATCCTTCATTGTAACAACCCCAGTACTCGGGGTGATAGGTAACATGATACCAAGCGGATGCCTTGGCATACAAGGCTTCAGGGACATCCCCGCTCTCACCGACGTTCATCTCGCTGAACCATGACCTTGCTTCCTTCCGCAATGATTTCACCGCCTGTCTAATAGCATCGGCGTCACTACTCTTGGTAAAATTCTTCGCCATCTTAAGAATGCATCCACTTATTATCTCAGCCTCGCTTTTTATTCCATAGTGCTCCATCAGATTACCCAACTTGAAGTCATACTCTCCCTTCATCCACACAGCTTCGTCGATGTAGTCTTGGTAGCCATCAACAATCAAATCACTGTCATAAGACCGCCTTGCCACATCCTTTGTGAAATGCTCTATGCGAGGGCTCTGCTTCTTAATTTCCCTATACAGCTTCCCTATTACTCCCTCAGATACATAGGTAACCCTGTCGAGCTTCTCCATAAAATCTGGGTACTCCTTCACATGTAGTTCAGGCGGAATTTGAGCCGGCACTCCTGTCTTTGGGTAATCAACAGCAATGGAGAAGAGCTCTGCCAGCTTAATGCATTGTGTACTTTCAGCCTTCAAGCTTTCCCTATCCGCAAAGACCACATGTGCGTTGGCAATGATTCCCAGACTCTCATTAACTATGTAATTTGCGAAATACTCATGTACTTCCTGCACAATATTAGAATAGTTCCAAAGCAGGGTGTCAGATTTTTTTGTACAGGTTGCTTGGAATTTCCTTAAAAGAAGTAATGTATGTACTCATCAGAAAAGAAACAGATTTATTTCTTCCTACTTGCTCCGATCTAAAACATAAGGTCTTTTTATCTTTTCAATTTGATCTTAAGTGTAGATCCTTCTACACTCCCAATACAGTTCTCATGTTTTTCCAAATTAGCCCCACATAAATTTCATCAACAATTGAGCCTATAATTCTAGCATTTACTATACTGGGGAGGAAAAAATTAGTCTGTGAAATAAATGAAGGGTAACATGCCTACCACCAACCTTGGTTCTTGTAACCAACTCTAAAAGTGCCTACATTTTGTATCAAGGGGAAAAGTACAAACTAACTAAAACCTGCAGGTCTCAGGAAATAGGTTCAGGTAGTCAACTCTTCAGAAACACAAGAAGCAGAGTCAAAAAGAAACTCACAATCAGAAGTACGACTTAAGATGAATAGCATGAAAAATGAATAATATGGCAATGGATGTACGGCCGTTATCATGAGTAGCATGAAAAATGAATAATATGGGCTAAAAACTTAAAATACCTCGATCATAACATCATGATCTAATGTTTCTGTTGGTGCTGGAGTATAGTCCATAGGTGCCACCATACGAGTTGGAATGAGATCTGGGTCCCATGAAACAAAATATATGTCCCCATCAAGATCACTTCCTGAACACTCGTTAGGATGAGGCCTGCATGAACAAAATTCGACACTGATTTCGATAACAAATGGCAAAGAAAATAAGAGTACGATATCAAAGTAATAATATGACATCCATGAGTGCCAACAAGTAAAAGGTTATTCGATTTAAAATGTACAGAACTGTTTTATCTTCCACTGCTAGTTTCTAGTACCAAATAAGAACATATGTACAGAAATGAGATTTAGCTAAAAGAAATATTCGAAAAACATAGAAGAAGATGATGCAATAGTAAATACTTGCCTTGGCCCCTGCTGTGGAAAGACAACACAGTTAACCATATGGTCCAGAACAGGGGTATAAACAGCCTCGAGAATACGGATATCACCAGGGTGGAGGCAAGGGTTTTTGGCAACGACAACTTTTCCAGTTACGATGAACTTGTCACTGTCATTTGCACTATTAGAAGCTTGAATGAATACCTGTCCGTACTTGAGTGTGCGGGTTTCATCCAAGCATCCCATCATTGCTCGTCCTTCTGGGATGAATATCCTAGACTTCGTTTTCAGTTCTAGCAACTTGGATGCTCTAAAGGTTTGTAGAATCATAGAAAGATATGGTTCAACATCCGGCTTGTAGCCACATAACAGCAATTCTTTAACAACATTGGTAATCTCTCCCATGGGCATAAGTTCAATTGCATCAATAGCAGCTTGTGGTTCAGTTACCATTCTGTTTAACTGCTTCACAACTTCTTGTTGCTTCAGTTCAAATATGTTATCTCTAACTCCGAGTGTCGAAAGAAGAGTGATTAACTGCCGGTTCAGGAAACATGGCTGGTACTTGCTGTATGCAAGGACATCCAGTGTGATGTTGTCTGACGGAAACTTTGACATGCTTCCTCTTAAAGAAAGTTTCCAGTGTGATGTTGGATCAATAGCGACAACACCTTTGTAACCCCCATACCTTATTTGGAAAGCAGAGGGAGTAAAGCGGGCCAATTTGCACTTCTTAGACACCTCATCTGCAAAATCAGCTGAAATGGTTCCAATTCCATCAGAGAATACATACTTCGTACCATTTTTTACATCTGGAATTACTTGCACCTCATACTTATGTACTTTCAAGGTTTCTGTTGAGGCACTAAAGGACTGACCAAGCCTTGCAGCATACTTTGCCACATTTCTAATATTACGGAAGTTCCCCATCCACTCCCTGATGTCACTGGCAGACAACCCCGGATGAGAAGCAAACATCCACGCAGAGTTATCCCGCAGCTGGCTTGAAGAGAAAGCCAAAAACTCAAAGTGCTTGTTACCAATAGTGATGCCATTCGATAGGACCGACAGAATTCTGTTGTACAGAGCAGTTCTCCTTGCATTATTTCCTGGAGCAGAACGTGGTGATAAATCAGTCGAACGAAGCTTCTCAAAGTCCTCGTCGACAAATGAAATCCGAAGGAAGTTATCCAAATCATCAGCGTAATTACGTGCAACACGATTCGAGACATTAATTTCAGGACCATAAAAGTACACTTTTGCAGGGGTAATTTGCACCCTGTAAACATATACCAACCCATCATCATCCAGAGATATGTTTGGTGATGTTAACATGTAGCGTGATCTCTGAATTTCTTTGTATTGTTCAGATAACCAATTTGTTGGATTCAAGCAAGTCTTTTTTAGGTATGACATATTTTCAAGTGCACGCTTTATATGGTCAATACACACATATCCCGGGCTGACCAGACGGTAGAAGTTGTCATCAAGTGTTGGCCCACTAAGTATCCCATTCTGAACCAAGTGGTTGATCTTGAAGATTATCTCATAGGGGACATTGGTGGAATAAAGAGATTTCACAATTGGAACAAAGCAGGTATTGCTTGAATATGAATGTCCAGGCTGGCAATGAAAGTCATCATTGTGTACTTCACAGTAAACAAAGTACTCCCGAATGTTCGGGAGATCACAATCATTTGGTATCTCCAGACACAGAATATATGACTGCCCAATGCTGGCTAATGGAGTAAAATCAGTAGTTCTGGTCCACTGATCTTCAGTATCATCCCTAAAATAGTTGTATGATGGATCGTCGTACATAGAGCCAGAATGCCGTAGATTTTGTTCGTAAATTTTTGGAGCAGCCATGACCTGGGAAACGCCAAAAAAAACTCAAACTGAGGTTATAACAAATCTAGAGTACCAAGCTTTAAATAAACAGAAACAGTTAGAACTAACTAATAAGCTACTTATTACAGAGATGAATCAGCATTTAAAGAGCTATGCAACCATCAAGGAAATATTGCAGTTGATGTTTCAATCCCATCATCTTGGGTTCTAAATGTAAAACTCAAGTAGCATAACTTCGTATAGATTGATTAGCACTATACGGAAATATTGTGGTACACTTATAAGAACGCACAAACATCTTCCCAAGATTTAGAGCAAACACATGAATTAGCAACAACTAAATATGTCACGTGAATTTGCAGGTAAATGTAAAATGAAATCATGAAAAGCATGTTCAGCACAGATAAACAAGTGTTGTACAGTTTAACATACCTGAATCAAAAGGAACTTCTTTTGTGATCCAGGTGGCTGATGAATCTGGATCTCCCATATGCTCTCATATGAAAGTTCAAGTTTGTATTTCTTCGAGTTGTAGGTCAGGCAAAAGTCAATCTTCTTCATAGCAAATCCAAACTCAACAGAAACGCCTGTTCCGCTCCACAGAACAGATAGAACTCTTTCCCTCAGAAGGCAGCCAAAATGCAATGTTGCATCCTCCTCTAGATTAAACATCGCAGTTCTTGGTTTCAGAACAATGTCACGTTCCGCAGGTCGGACCTTCAAATAATTACTTCCACTCCTAAGTGCATTCCCTCGAGCCGCATTCACCACCAGCGAAGCATGTGCTTCGGTCTCGAACTGAACAATGGCAAAAGATCTTGAGTTTGCAGAGCTGTTCTTTGGAGGCCTGAGCTTGACCGCACAGACTTTACCCACACCGACAATTCGTTCCAACAAATCCTTGACATGGTGAACATTGAAAGTTGCAGGAAATCCTGACACCTGAAGAGTCTTGCCACCCATGGTGATGGTGCGTATGAAAACTACAGCAGTGAATAATCATGGTAAAAAAATCAGTCAAGTCATTGGAAAGTATAGACAGATCTGTACACATATGGCAGGTCTTCTTTTTAGGAAGAAATTCAGGTTGCAGTTTTTATATTAGACTTGTTTTAGTTCAATCTCTAAACTAATGAATAAGGAATGTATGGAATGTCAAACACTAGTACTATAATAAATATACAATCAAATAGTCTCACTCTCACTCAAAACTATGTAGATCCATGTACAACGGTTTCACCCAAAACTATAACTGTTGTGACGAAATCCCATTACAATGGGATGCATAAACATGTCGACCAAAAAACAAACGCCCCTCATCAACAAGAAAAAGGACACCACTAACCAGCAAAGGTCAGATTTTTAAGTAATCTCAGCGGACGCCCTAGTACCGTCGAATCCTGATCGAACGCATGGTAATTACTCTGCACAGTGGCAATTTTTCTGCCATATTTTTTTTACTACATGGAAATTTTCGCTTTAGAAGCATGGCAAATCCCTTACAGCAGCATGACAACTTTATCTATTGTCGCATGGAATTCTAGGCGTTCGGTCGGAAATAATAAAAATCTGACATCAATTTGTAACATTCTCGAAAGCAAATGTCAATCAATAAAACAACCAAGGAGGTATATGTCCCCAATCTGTACGCGCGCCACGCTTCCTCACCTACTTCGATAATACCTTCCAAAAAAAAGAGGAAAAAGTCGAAAACAACGCCCTCTATTAGTGGCAAGCAGGGGCTGAGTGAACGTGGTGTTTGGGGGTTTAGCTGAACGCCGCAAAATTCAGGAAAAATAAGTTGCGCTCGAGCCTGGGCACCAAACCCATCAGACTAGCTCCGATCGATCTAATCTACAGGAGAAACCTCCGATCGACCTCGCGCGCCGCAAAAAGAACAATCTAGCAGAACCGCGGACGAAGCAAACAAATCGGCAACAAATTACGAACGGTTCGGGCCCCGGCTGCTCAATGCCACGGCAAAGCAGACACTGAACCCCAAACGACAAAACAAGTCGAGGGAAGGGAACGATCCGTCCGATCAGGCCAGGATTCCTTACCGGCCAAAGGAAGGAATCAGCCCGACGCCAGCACCGGACCAGCAGCAGGCATCGCCATGTCCGTCGCTCCCGTCGCCGTCGGCGCGGTAGATTGCGGCGCAGCGGCTGCGAGAAGTGGATGGATCTGGGGAGGGAGTTGGGGAAGATGGATGGGCGAACGAGAGGGTTGGGAGGAGTTGATGAGCGCTCGATGGTTTTCCGAGGAGGCGACGGGAGAGGAGGAGAAAGGAGGCGGACTTGAGGAGGGGAGTGTCGGTCAATGTGCACGTAACATTTAAACGAACTACGGAGTACTACTAGGTAGGTGGGGCCGGGGGATGCGGGGTATGGGATGGGATTGGGCCGCATACGTCGAAGGTTCGTTAATTGCGGAGGCTCCCAAATCTGCACCGATATAGGCATGCAATCTATAGAACTCCGCGAAGGAAAGACTGGCACGGTAACAAAATCGGCTCGTTTACTTTCCATCTTCTTTGTACTACCTTCTTCTTCTGGTTTATTGATCCTCATTATAATCTGTGCTAATTTTTAACCATAAATTTAACTAACAAAATGATCATGCATGTCATAAGAAATTACATCATTAAATATGTTCAAATACGAATCCAATGGCATAGTTTTTTTTTTGACATGCACTAAAATTTTGTTAGTTAAATCTTCGGTCAAAATTTAGCACAAATTACATGTGGACTAATAAACCAGGACGAAGGTAGTAACGTGCAAAAGGAAAGCATGCTCGTGTGCAACTATTTTACCCGTTACTCTTAGAAAGAAAACTTTGTGGAAACCACGTTTGAAATGTTGGAAAAAATCTGAAAAAAATACAGGATGTTAAGAGGGTGGTATCCCTGGCCCATCTAGTTTAAGTCCTACATTTGGCTTTAGTGCTCGGATTTGCCTGGATTTATTTCAGGCTTTTCCGGCGATGTTCGTTCAATGGGAGGAGATACTCCCATCGATTACGAGTGGCTCAGTCTCTCGGAGGTGCTCATAGGGATAGGATGTGTGCGCATGCGTTCATAGGGATTGGTGTATGTGAGCGACTTCGATTATACTGTGTTGAAAAAAAAAGGTGTTGTTTTATTGCCATGCGCATGACAATCGAGCATCACCTTCTTAGCATCTCATATTTTTTTAGATTTATTCGAAATTCCAAAACATCTTTTCCGTGTGGTTTTTATCGTATTCCACTGAATATTGGTACTCCCTCCTTCCACTTTACAAGGCCTAATACATTTTTCAAGGTTACCTTTGACCACGGGTTAGCATAATGATATATGTGTTGGAGATAGTTGCAGAAATTAAAAAATTTCTACGCATCACCAAGAACAATCTATGGAGTCTTCTAGCAACGAGAGGGAAAAGAGTGCATCTACATACCCTTGTAGATCGCGAGCGGAAGCGTTCAAGTGAACGGGGTTGATGGAGTCGTACTCATCGTGATCCAAATCACCGATGACCGAGCGCCGAACGGACGGCACCTCCGCGTTCAACACACGTACGGTTGGGGAAGACGTCTCCTCCTTCTTGATCCAGCAAGGGGGAGGGAGAGGTTGATGGAGATCCAGCAGCACGACGGCGTGGTGGTGGAAGCAGCGGGGATCTCGGCAGGGCTTCGTCAAGCTCAGCGAGAAAGAGAGGTGTCACGGGAGGGAGAGGGAGGCGCCAGGGGCTTGGGGTGCGGCTGCCCTCCCTCCCCCTCTTTATATAGGGCCCCTGGGGGGCGGCCCTAGGAGATCCAATCTCCAAGGGGGGGCGGCGGCCAAGGGGGTGGCTTGCCCCCCAAGCCAAGTGGGGCGCCCCCCACCCCTAGGGTTTCCAACCCTAGGCGCAGGGGGAGGCCCAAGGGGGGCGCACCAGCCCACCAGGGGCTGGTTCCCCTCCCACTTCAGCCCATGGGGCCCTCTGGGATAGGTGGCCCCACCCGGTGGACCCCCCGGGACCCTTCCGGTGGTCCCGGTACAATACCGGTGACCCCCGAAACTTTCCCGATGGCCGAAACTGGACTTCCTATATACAATTCTTCACCTCCGGACCATTCCGGAACTCCTCGTGACGTCCGGGATCTCATCCGGGACTCCGAACGAATTTCGGATTTCCGCATACTAATATCTCTACAACCCTAGCGTCACCGAACCTTAAGTGTGTAGACCATATGGGTTCGGGAGACATGCAGACATGACCGAGACGACTCTCCGGTCAATAACCAACAGCGGGATCTGGATACCCATGTTGGCTCCCACATGTTCCACGATGATCTCATCGGATGAACCACGATGTCGAGGATTCAATCAATCCCGTATACAATTCCCTTTGTCAATCGGTACGTTACTTGCCCGAGATTCGATCGTCGGTATCCCAATACCTTGTTCAATCTCGTTACCGGCAAGTCACTTTACTCGTACCGTAATGCATGATCCCGTGACCAAACACTTGGTCACATTGAGCTCATTATGATGATGCATTACCGAGTGGGCCCAGAGATACCTCTCCGTCATACGGAGTGACAAATCCCAGTCTCGATTCGTGCCAACCCAACAGACACTTTCGGAGATACCCGTAGTGCACCTTTATAGCCACCCAGTTACGTTGCGACGTTTGGCACACCCAAAGCACTCCTATGGTATCCGGGAGTTGCACAATCTCATGGTCTAAGGAAATGATACTTGACATTTGAAAAAGCTCTAGCAAACGAACTACACGATCTTGTGCTATGCTTAGGATTGGGTCTTGTCCATCACATCATTCTCCTAATGATGTGATCCCGTTATCAATGACATCCAATGTCCATAGTCAGGAAACCATGACTATCTGTTGATCAACGAGCTAGTCAACTAGAGGCTTACTAGGGACACGTTGTGGTCTATGTATTCACACATGTATTACGATTTCCGGACAATGCAATTATAGCATGAACAATAGACGATTATCATGAACAAAGAAATATAATAATAACCATTTATTATTGCCTCTAGGGCATATTTCCAACAGTCTCCCACTTGCACTAGAGTCAATAATCTAGTTACATTGTGATGAATCGAACACCCATTGCGTCCTGGTGTTGATCATGTTTTGCTCTAGGGAGAGGTTTAGTCAACAGATCTGCTACATTCAGGTCCGTATGTACTTTACAAATATCTATGTCTCCATTTTGAACATTTTCACGAATGGAGTTGAAGCGACGCTTGATATGCCTGGTCTTCCTGTGAAACCTGGGCTCCTTCGCAAGGGCAATAGCTCCAGTGTTGTCACAGAAGAGAGTCATCGGGCCCGACGCATTGGGAATCACCCCTAGGTCGGTAATGAACTCCTTCATCCAGACTGCTTCCTGTGCTGCCTCCGAGGCTGCCATGTATTCCGCTTCACATGTAGATCCTGCCACGACGCTTTGCTTGCAACTGCACCAGCTTACTGCTCCTCCATTCAAAATATACACGTATCCGGTCTGTGACTTCGAGTCATCCAGATCTGTGTCGAAGCTAGCGTCGACGTAACCCTTTACGATGAGCTCTTCGTCACCTCCATAAACGAGAAACATATCCTTAGTCCTCTTCAGGTACTTCAGGATATTCTTGACCGTTGTCCAGTGTTCCATGCCGGGATTACTTTGGTACCTTCGTACCAAACTTACGGCAAGGTTTACATCAGGTCTGGTACACAGCATGGCATACATAATAGACCCTATGGCCGAGGCATAGGGGACGACACTCATCTTTTCTCTATCTTCTGCCGTGGTCGGGCATTGAGCCGTGCTCAATTGCACACCTTGTAATACAGGCAAGAACCCCTTCTTGGACTGATCCATATTGAACTTCTTCAATATCTTGTCAAGGTACATACTTTGTGAAAGACCAATGAGGCGTCTTGATCTATCTCTATAGATCTTGATGCCTAATATATAAGCAGCTTCTCCAAGGTCCTTCATTGAAAAACACTTGTTCAAGTAGGCCTTTATGCTTCCCAAGAATTCTATATCATTTCCCATCAACAGTATGTCATCCACATATAATATGAGAAATGCTACAGAGCTCCCACTCACTTTCTTGTAAACACAGGCTTCTCCATAAGTCTGTGTAAACCCAAACGCTTTGATCATCTCATCAAATCGAATGTTCCAACTCCGAGATGCTTGCACCAGCCCATAGATGGAGCGCTGGAGCTTGCATGCCTTGTTAGCATTCTTAGGATCGACAAAACCTTCCGGCTGCATCATATACAATTCTTCCTTAAGAAAGCCGTTAAGGAATGCCGTTTTGACGTCCATTTGCCATATCTCATAATCATAGTATGCAGCAATTGCTAACATGATTCGGACGGACTTCAGCTTCGCTACGGGTGAGAAAGTCTCATCGTAGACCCCTTGAACTTGTCGATAATCCTTAGTGACAAGTCGAGCTTTATAGATGGTAACATTACCATCCGCGTCTGTCTTCTTCTTAAAGATCCATTTGTTTTCTATTGCTCGCCGATCATCGGGCAAGTCTGTCAAAGTCCACACTTTATTTTCATACATGGATCCTATCTCGGATTGCATGGCTTCAAGCCATTTGTTGGAATCTGGGCCCGCCATTGCTTCTTCATAGTTCGAAGGTTCACCGTTGTCTAACAACATGATTTCCAGGACAGGGTTGCCATACCACTTTGGTGTGGAACGTGTCCTCGTGGACCTACGAAGTTCAGTAGTAACTTGATCCGAAGTACCTTGATCATCATCATTAGCTTCCTCTCTAATCAGTGCAGGCACCACAGGAACATCTTCCTGAGCTGCGCTACTTTCCGGTTCAAGAGGTAGTACTTCATCAAGTTCCACTTTCCTCCCACTTACTTCTTTCGAGAGAAACTCTTTCTCCAGAAAGGACCCGTTCTTGGCAACAAAGATCGTGCCTTCGGATCTGAGGTAGAAGGTATACCCAATGGTTTCCTTAGGGTATCCTATGAAGACGCATTTTTCCGACTTGGGTTCGAGCTTTTCAGGTTGAAGTTTCTTGACATAAGCATCGCATCCCCAAACTTTTAGAAACGACAGCTTAGGTTTCTTCCCAAACCATAATTCATACGGTGTCGTCTGAACGGATTTCGACGGAGCCCTATTTAAAGTGAATGCGGCAGTCTCTAAAGCATAGCCCCAAAATGAGAGCGGTAGATCGGTAAGAGACATCATAGATCGCACCATATCCAATAGAGTGCGATTACGACGTTCGGACACACCATTTCGCTGAGGTGTTCCAGGCGGCGTGAGTTGTGAAACTATTCCACATTTCCTTAAGTGTGTGCCAAATTCGTGACTCAAATATTCCCCTCCACGATCTGATCGTAAGAACTTTATTTTCCTGTCACGTTGATTCTCAACCTCACTCTGAAATTCCTTGAACTTTTCAAAGGTCTCAGACTTGTGTTTCATTAGGTAGACATACCCATATCTACTCAAGTCATCAGTGAGAGTGAGAACATAACGATAGCCACCGCGAGCCTCAACACTCATTGGATCGCACACATCAGTATGTATGATTTCCAATAAGTTGGTTGCTCGCTCCATTGTTCAGGAGAATGGAGCCTTGGTCATCTTACCCATGAGGCATGGTTCGCACGTGTCAAATGATTCATAATCAAGAGACTCCAAAAGTCCATCTGCATGGAGCTTCTTCATGCGTTTGACACCAATGTGACCAAGACTACAGTGCCACAAGTATGTGGGACTATCATTATCAACCTTACATCTTTTGGTATTCACACTATGAATATGTGTAACACTACGTTCGAGATTCATTAAGAATAAACCATTAACCAGCGGGGCATGACCATAAAACATATCTCTCATATAAATAGAACAACCATTATTCTCAGATTTAAATGAGTAGCCATCTCGAATTAAACGAGATCCTGATACAATGCTCATGCTCAAAGCTGGCACTAAATAACAATTATTGAGGTTTAAAACTAATCCCGTAGGTAAATGTAGAGGTAGCGTGCCGACGGCGATCACATCGACCTTGGAACCATTCCCGACGCGCATCGTCACCTCGTCCTTTGCCAGTCTCCGTTTATTCCGCAGCTCCTGCTTTGAGTTACAAATATGAGCAACCGCACCGGTATCAAATACCCAGGAGCTACTACGAGTGCTGGTAAGGTACACATCAATAACATGTATATCACATATATCTTTGGTGTTGCCGGCCTTCTTGTCCGCCAAGTACTTGAGGCAGTTCCGCTTCTAGTGACCACTTCCCTTGCAATAAAAGCACTCAGTCTCAGGCTTGGGTCCATTCTTTGGCTTCTTCCCGGCAACTGGCTTACCGGGCGCGGCAACTCCCTTGCCGTCCTTCTTGAAGTTCTTCTTACCCTTGCCTTTCTTGAACTTAGTGGTTTTATTCAACATCAACACTTGATGTTCCTTTTTGATCTCCACCTCCGCTGATTTCAGCATTGAATATACCTCAGGAATGGTCTTTTCCATCCCCCGCATATTGAAGTTCATCACAAAGCTCTTGTAGCTCGATGGAAGCGACTGAAGGATTCTGTCAATGACCGCGTCATCCGGGAGATTAACTCCCAGCTGAGTCAAGCGGTTGTGTAACCCAGACATTTTGAGTATGTGCTCACTGACAGAACTATTTTCCTCCATCTTACAACTGAAGAACTTGTCGGAGACTTCATATCTCTCGACCCGGGCATGAGCTTGGAAAACCATTTTCAGCTCTTCGAACATCTCATATGCTCCGTGTTGCTCAAAACGCTTTTGGAGCCCCAGTTCTAAGCTGTAAAGCATGCCGCACTGAACGAGGGAGATCAGCACGCTGCTGCCAAGCATTCATAACGTCTTGGTTCTCTGGGATGGGTGCGTCACCTAGCGGTGCTTCTAGGACATAATCTTTCTTGGCAGCTATGAGGATGATCCTCAGGTTCCGGACCCAGTCCGTATAGTTGCCGCCATCATCTTTTAGCTTGGTTTTCTCTAGGAACGCGTTGAAGTTGAGGGCAACATTAGCGTGGGCCATTTGATCTACAAGACATATTGTAAAGATTTTAGACTAAGTTCATGATAATTAAGTTCATCTAATCAAACTATTCAAAGAACTCCCACTCAGATAGACATCCCTCTAGTCATCTAAGTGAAACATGATCTGAGTCAACTAGGTCGTGTCCGATCATCACGTGAGACGGACTAGTCAACATCGGTGAACATCTTCATGTTGATCGTATCTTCTATACGACTCATGCTCGACCTTTCGGTCTTCCGTGTTCCGAGGCCATGTCTGTACATGCTAGGCTCGTCAAGTCAACCTAAGTGTATTGCGTGTGCAAATCTGGCTTACACCCGTTGTATTCGAACGTTAGAATCTATCACACCCGATCATCACGTGGTGCTTCGAAACAACGAACCTTCGCAACGGTGCACAGTTAGGGGGAACACTTTGTTGAAATTATTGCGAGGGGTCATCTTATTTAAGCTACCGTCGTTCTAAGCAAATAAGATGTAAAACATGATAAACATCACATGCAATCAAATAGTGACATGATATGGCCAGTATCATATTGCTCCTTTGATCTCCATCTTCGAGGCGCCATGATCATCTTCGTCACCGGCATGACACCATGATCTCCATCATCGTGTCTTCATGAAGTTGTCACGCCAACGATTACTTCTACTTCTATGGCTAACGTGTTTAGCAATAAAGTAAAGTAATTTACATGGCGTTATTCAATGACACGCAGGTCATACAAAAAATAAAGACAACTCCTATGGCTCCTGCCGGTTATCATACTCATCGACATGCAAGTCGTGATTCCTATTACAAGAACATGATCAATCTCATACATCACATATATTTCATTCATCACATCCTTTTGGCCATATCACATCACAAGGCATATGCTGCAAAAACAAGTTAGACGTCCTCTAATTGTTGTTGCATGTTTTTACGTGGCTTCTATAGGTTTCTAGCAAGAACGTTTCTTACCTACGTAAAACCACAACGTGATATGCCAACTTCTATTTACCCTTCATAAGGACCCTTTTCATCGAATCCGATTCGACTAAAGTGGGAGAGACAGACACCCGTTAGCCACCTTATGCAACTAGTGCATGTCAGTCGGTGGAACCTGTCTCACGTAAGCGTACGTGTAAGGTCGGTCCGGGCCGCTTCATCCCACGATGCCGCCGAAACAAGATAAGACTAGTAGTGGCAAGAAAATTGACAACATCTATGCCCACAACAAGTTTGTTTTCTACTCGTGCATAGAAACTACGCATAAACCTGGCTCTGATACCACTGTTGGAGATAGTTGCAGAAATTAAAAAAATTCTACGCATCACCAAGAACAATCTATGGAGTCTTCTAGCAACGACAGGAAAAAGAGTGCATCTACATACCCTTGTAGATCGCGAGCGAAAGCGTTCAAGTGAACGGGGTTGATGGAGTCGTACTCGTCGTGATCCAAATCACCGATGACCGAGCGCCGAACGGACGGCACCTCCGCATTCAACACACGTACGGTTGGGGAAGACATCTCCTCCTTCTTGATCCAGCAAGGGGGAGGGAGAGGTTGATGGAGATCCAGCAGCACGACGGCGTGGTGGTGGAAGCAGCGGGGATCTCGGCAGGGCTTCGCCAAGCTCAGCGAGAAGGAGAGGTGTCACGGGAGGGAGAGGGAGGCGCCAGGGGCTTGGGGTGCGGCTGCCCTCCCTCCCCCTCTCTTTATATAGGGCCCCTGGGGGGGCGCCGGCCCTAGGAGATCCAATCTCCAAGGGGGGCGGCGGCCAAGGGGGTGGCTTGCCCCCCACCCCTAGGGTTTCCAACCCTAGGCGCAGGGGGAGGCCCAAGGGGGGCGCACCAGCCCACCAGGGGCTGGTTCCCCTCCCACTTCAGCCCATGGGGCCCTCTGGGATAGGTGGCCCCACCCGGTGGACCCCCCGGGACCCTTCCGGTGGTCCCGGTACAATACCGGTGACCCCCGAAACTTTCCCGGTGGCCGAAACTGGACTTCCTATATACAATTCTTCACCTCCGGACCATTCCGGAACTCCTCGTGAGGTCCGGGATCTCATCCGGGACTCCGAACGACTTTCGGATTTCCGCATACTAATATCTCTACAACCCTAGCGTCACCGAACCTTAAGTGTGTAGACCCTATGGGTTCGGGAGACATGCAGACATGACCGAGACGACTCTCCGGTCAATAACCAACAGCGGGATCTGGATACCCATGTTGGCTCCCACATGTTCCACGATGATCTCATCGGATGAACCACGATGTCGAGGATTCAATCAATCCCGTATACAATTCCCTTTGTCAATCGGTACGTTACTTGCCCGAGATTCGATCGTCGGTATCCCAATACCTTGTTCAATCTCGTTACCGGCAAGTCACTTTACTCGTACCGTAATGCATGATCCCGTGACCAAACACTTGGTCACATTGAGCTCATTATGATGATGCATTACCGAGTGGGCCCAGAGATACCTCTCCGTCATACGGAGTGACAAATCCCAGTCTCGATTCGTGCCAACCCAACAGACACTTTCGGAGATACCCGTAGTGCACCTTTATAGCCACCCAGTTACGTTGCGATGTTTGGCACACCCAAAGCACTCCTATGGTATCCGGGAGTTGCACAATCTCATGGTCTAAGGAAATGATACTTGACATTTGGAAAAGCTCTAGCAAACGAACTACACGATCTTGTGCTATGCTTAGGATTGGGTCTTGTCCATCACATCATTCTCCTAATGATGTGATCCCGTTATCAATGACATCCAATGTCCATAGTCAGGAAACCATGACTATCTGTTGATCAACGAGCTAGTCAACTAGAGGCTCACTAGGGACATGTTGTGGTCTATGTATTCACACATGTATTACGATTTCCGGATAACACAATTATAGCATGAACAATAGACAATTATCACGAACAAGGAAATATAATAATAACCATTTTATTATTGCCTCTAGGGCATATTTCCAACAATATGGCATGCATGTTACACAAAGCATACCATCAAATTCGTATGTGAAAGAAGTTTCTAATGATATAATTTTTATATCATCGTCTCATATACTACTCCCTCTTTCCCAAAATATAATGCGCCGGTTGACTCTTCTGGTCTTCGCTGCACAACTTTAACTATAATTTTCACTTATTGTATGTCTATAAAATTAGTATAGAGATATATGAAATAAAAAAATTTGCAAGAAAAATACGATTCTGCCATTTATACATGTACAATTCATGTGCTTTGATATATATTAGTAGTTAAAGTCATGCATCAAAGACTGTGTAAAGTCAAGCGTGCCTTATATTTTTTGAAGGAGGGAGTAATGATTTTATTATTGGTAAAGGCTAGCTCGAAAGACGTACTAGGCCCTATATATATAGAAGGAGGGAGTATATATGTCATATTCTTCCCTAATGTTGCATCCGCAGAGCTGGCTTCTCTTTTTTCCTTGTTGTGGGACTTCACACCTACCACAGATCATGATATGTTTCCTCATTGGTGGTCGCTCTTTCTCCACCTGAGCGGCATATACATGCTATCTATGGTTGAGGAGGACATTGACACTCACGCTATGACCATTTGGTCCTCCAAGGTGCCCAACCACGTGAAGATTTTGCATGGCTATTGTTCAGGGACCGGCTTAACTCCAAGGTCAACCTTCGTCACAAACATATCTCAAGCGATGCCCTGTGCCCACAATGTGGACATGCCTCCAAGGACACTCTACATATCTTCATCCTATGTCTGCATGCAGATAGGATTTGGCAGCGCATAGGCATCATCCCACCCATTGCATTTATGACATTTGGGTATTGCCGAATACCGCTTGGATTGGATCTATCTGTTTGGTCCACCTTAGTCCTCATTATCTTTGGAAGATTTGGGCATCACCGAATGTTATGGCCTTCAACAAGGTTGACCATCATAGCTCCACCACTTTCAGACTTGTTGTTGAGGATTTGACTCTACGGTCTCATAGATTGAAGAAGCTTCTTCAAAAGAGTGATGCCTTCTCGTGACGGCCATACACCTCTGCACGATCTGTTGTGCCTTTTCTTTGTCTTGCAACAAAGTGGAATTTTTTGTTACTTCTTGGCTCGGAGATGGTCTTGACAAAGGTCGTTCACGGAGGATAGATACCATCACAAACATAGTACCCCATGTTGTACTCATCTCCATTGATGATATAGTTACATGCAGGAGCTTTGCCCGCACACAACCTTGCAAACAATGGAAATTGATGCAGCACGTTGATGTCATTGTGAGACCCTAGCTTGCTAAAGAAAGAGTGCCAAATCCAAAGGTATTGTGATGCAACTGCCTCAAAGATGATCATGGGCTTTTTATGATGACCCTAGTATTGCCCTTCTTGAGCATATGGGTAGTTATTCCATTTTCAGTGCATTCACTTCAGAGATCCGAGCGTACCTGAAACCCTCTTGATTCCCCAAGTGCCATGAGTCATGTTGTGTCTTCAACATTTGGTTCTCTCAAGTACTCAAGTTCAAACACCTTAACCACTTAAACAGAAAATCTAGCCATGGTCTCTAGGCATGTGCTCGCCTGCTCGGAGACATCCGGAGGTACTCATCCCACGAATTTGTGATTATGCCATATCAGGCATTCTTGGAGCAGTGATGCACTTCTAAAGACCTGAGAACCCAATGTGGCCAACTACATCCTTCTCCATCTTGAAGTAATCATCATAGGCCCTGACGCATGTGGAGAAGCACATGAAAAATGGTCGCTGCATCTGGAATCGACATCAAAAATAGTTTTTGAATAGCACATCGGGGGCAAAGTAGTCATCGCACGGAGTCATATGCCCCTGTGCCATGTCCCTTTGTTGAACCCTTGAAGTTAAGAACATGCATCCTCCTCTGCACACTTCGTTCTTCAAGAATCGTCATCATCATCCGGCGTAGAAGTACTCCTCGTCTTAATCCATTGTGTTTGCTTCAATGTGAACAACGAAAACTTCAAATTCTTGCATTATGGCTTTTGCCAAACACCTGTTGGTGACCGCTGTGGACGGCATCCGCATAGGCAGAGGGTAGTACAACGTCAGTGTTTACCAAGGCTTGCGCAGCATCAGCAGGGGTCCAAAGAGGCCTACGCGGCATGGGGTGGGGGGGGTGAGGGGGCTATGGTGACGGCTTGGGAGCGCGAGATAGAGAGCAGAAGAGGAGGGTAAGACTATGAAAACGTGCAAGCTTTGGGTGTGACATGGATGTTGGAGTCTAACGTGGCAGACATACGAACTCCCCAGAGCGCCCTTCGATTTGGGGCCTGGATGCAGGATTTCAAACCAGACAAAGGCCGATTTGGTGATCCGTGTTAGATAGCTAAAAACATCCCGGCAGCCCTAGGCATTTACTGGTGCTGATCCGCATTTGAGATGCCCTAACTAGAAGGGATTCGGCACTTGGACGTGAAATCATGGTCTCTACCAGCCAAAGAATCGAATATGATGAGAGGGCATGTCACTCGACGAATGGAAGGTCGACAACGAAAACGGCCGAACAACAATCCACGCAAGCAAAGCGACGCAGCCAGGTCCACTAAAGATTCCAGCGGGGAAAAACTCCACTCGAGCCTCACTGGCTGGACCTGGGTACTCGAGCAGATCACTAGCGGTATCATGCTAGTGACACCTTTGATTCAGCTCCTCAAGCAAGACACCTTTGATTCCAAAAACCAACTCCAGCCCAGCAACAACGAACGAATGGTACAGAGGGCGACCACAGCAGGGTACAAATGATATTCACAAACCACAACCCGGACAAGCAAAAAGAAACCACACTAGCTAAAAAATTACAGATGGGGAGAAGAGAAGATCCCCGAAGACGCGGGGTCGGTCTTCCTCCAGCCTATACAACCACAACGCGCACTGCCTTGACAAAATGAGAGCGTGCCGCAAGGTTAAGCAAGCCTTACCCGAAGGGTTTACTACACCTTCACCACTACTCCCTCTGTAAACTAATATAAGAGCGTTTAGATCACTATTTTAGTATTCTAAATGCTCTTTTATTAGTTTACGGAGGGAGTACATTACAGCGAAGTCGGTGTCAGATGATGCAAAGCCTACTCTTTTCCCCAATCTAGGTATCAGAGGGTCATCTGTGCTAATCTCAATCACAAAATTAATTGGGGGACACGAAGGGAAACAGAACCTATCAAAGAATTCCATGCTGCCTGGTGTTAGAGGTGCGATGCGTTATTGGACATTGCGCGCCAACCCACCACGTGGTGCACTTCTGCAACGAAGCAACAGAATGGAAGGTGGATTTAGTAAGGCTTGTCTCAATGAAACGATAATATCTGGGCAACAAAAATAAGCATAGGCTACACAGTACTAAAAAACTATAGGTAAAACTCTAGCTGTTTTGAAGAATGGTACTGAGTACTGTTTCTTGGTAAACTTTTGGTATTTCAGTCAAGTTCACACTAAATACCAAAGCTTTATTCCTCCAAACGGGCCCTGATGCTAGTTTTGTGCCAGATAATGTCTGCAATAACTACTACTCCCTCCGTTCACCATTATAAGATGTTTTAGATATTTCAATATGGACTACATACGGACTGAAATGAGTGAACAAACACACTAAAACGAGTCTACATATATTTGATTTAGAAAAAAGTTAGAACATCTTATAATAGTGAACGGAGCCGGAGGGAGTAGCAATTAACAACTACTCCCTCCGTTCACAAATATAAGATGTTCTAACTTTTTTCTGAATCGGATATATATAGACACGTTTTAGTGTGCTTGTTCACTCATTTCAGTCCGTATGTAGGCCGTATTGGAAATATCCAAAACATCTTATATTTGCGAGCCGAGGGAGTAATATTTAAGAAAATGATGTCAGCAAGACTAGGAGGGTCAGTGCTCAATCTTACCACGGGGAAAAGTTCATTGTTTACAAGCAAGCAAATGGTTAGACAAGGCATTATTTGTTGAGCCTAATAAAGGCAAATCTCAATCCACCTAATGATACTTTGTAAGGTTTGGTTTGAGGAGCCAAACGGTGAATGAAACATCTGATCCAAACTCCGAACCTAACTCACTTGTTTTTTCCTCAGAAACCATGCAGAGGGCAGCAATTTAATGCATTAAGATAGAACTTGATTGGTTTGAGCAGGACCAGATGGCCCATCACCATCTCATCCCTCACAAGTACAAGTCATCTAAAAATATGACGGGGCTATCGCAACAAAAATCGTGGGATCCCATGATGGAGGAACCATCCTAGGCTAAGGTGGTCCCTAAAGTCATTAAGCAGTACTGATGGAAACATGATGAGTAATTCAAGTTAACAATACTTGGAGTTGTCGGGCAGATGGCAAACTTGAAGTTTAAGCAAAAAATACAGTGTTGGAGCCTTGGAGGTAAATGTTAAGAGATCAAGTTCTCAAAATGTAAGGCATTCTTGGCGTACCTTCCGGGAAGTGCCTGAGAAACTGTGCCAGGTCCTCTCAAACTACCAAGGCGCTTGGCCTTGTTCTCTTGTTCCTTCTCAAGGCGCATAGCAGAAACTTCTTTCTCCATAGCAGCTACCTCTCTCCTCATCTTTTTAGCCTCCACTTCCATGGCTTTGGTTAAGGTGTCTACTTTCTTTGCTAACATCTGTAAATGAGGGGGTAAGTAAGAAAGCATTGTACCACGGCGTCTCCTCAAAATGCAATAAGCAGAAACTCCAGCATCATACCTCAATTGCATCATCCTTGTCCTTTAGGCTTTGGTCTTTCTCATGGCATGCCTTTCTCAATGAAACCACCTCCTTCTGCAGCATGTCATAGAGTACGCCAGAGACCATATCAGTTGAATCACTATTTGTGGTTTCAGTATTTTTCTCTTCTCCACTAGCCTTCCAGCTATCAGTAGGCTCGCAGTCCCCAACAGCATCTGTAGATCTATTGAGTAAATGAGGTCCATTCACAAGGACCTTTCCCCTGTCTAAAGACCTCGTACCACCATCGAAAGACCTTGAAGTTCCTTTAGCGTGCTTGAGGACCAAGCTGCTGCCAGTAGAAAGAGAGGGCCTAGAATTGAAAGATGGAGATCTCCTCATTAATGCACCAACCGGGGAGACTTTGGACATATTATCAGCTCCACCTAGCGATAGACGACGGGAAGATCCACTACTTGTATTCCTTCCTTCTGTAGGAGGACGGCTAGAACCACTTGGCGGCCCCCTCAATCCATCTTCTAGAACTTTTAGGCGCCACTGATACTTTTCCTGAGTCCGGAGAATATATAGGAAATTATTCAACAAAAGATCAACTTGTCTTAAAGTGTAGCTCAAATTCAACATGACAGACATCTTTACCTTTACTTGAGCTTCCGATCGAGCCGTTCGCTCTGCAATAGCAAGTTTGTCACGAAGTTGCTGCATCTCACCCTGCAGAATATGGTGGGAAAAAAACATTGCATGAAACTTGAATCATGTATGCCTCAGAGAGTGAGACCCACTACTTCTAATTATCTCAACATGCGCTTCGAGATCATCAAAATTGTTGTAGCCTTAGATTTACTAGCTTGATCCACTAGCATCCGTCCGATGTACGCATGAGAATCCTCTACCGTGCAACATGCATTAGTGCATTCCAATGGGTTTTAAATGCCATTGCTTCCACATCATCAAAATTGTTGTAGCCGTTAGGTTAGCTAGCTTGATCCACTAGCATCCGTCCGGTCTACGCATAAGAATCCTCTACCATGCAACATGGATTAGTGCATTCTTAGTGGGTTTAGAATCACATTGCATTTAATGTGACATGCACAACTTTTCATGTTAAGATTCATTTTTGCTTATGCAGAAATGACACACATAGTCTAGATCGTAAGGACTGAATTAATACTCTATATGTCCAACTCCGCAGCAACACCCGGGGTATCTCAGTGAACAAAGAAAGCTTTAATCATCTTACCTGCAGAAATCTGCGCTCTTCAAGCCACTGTTTAACAGGCATTACTTTGTCATTGCCATCTTTCCACTCATTTGCAACTACAACAGCAACCCTGTTTGCTGTAACTTTTGTTCGAGCAAGTTCACGGTCAAGAACTTTTCTTTCTTCCTGGTGTGTCATGATCACAAAATAGCATGGGTCATCTTTTTGCGTAAATAATCAATGAGGATTCAAAGAAAATACAACAGTTGAATGCTAGTATGTTACATTCATTTCCTGGACTTTCCGCTGGTAATCTCTAACAGCATTAGCAGCTGCACCACCAGCAAGGACAGCCTCTTCAAGCTCTCTGACTGTTTGACTAAGCTTTTCGACTTCCGCAACTTTTTGGCGGTGCAACCTATCCAAAATCTTATTTTCTTCCTGCAATCAGGGATGAAACCACTTGAGCAGCTATATTTGAATAACTTGACAGAGTTGTTTTCTCCCAACAAGCTTGGAAAATACAAGATATCTCATACCTGGCAGATCTCAATTTGCTTCATCAGATCTTGGTTCTTGTTTTGCATGTCATCAACCATAGCAGCTTTTGCTAATGCAGTTTGTACAGTCCTTTCTGCCTCTAGCAGTGCTGCCTCCTTTTGCTTTGTCAAACGATCTAATGCTCTGTTGTCCTCTTGGAGCTTTGCAATCTAAAAAGAATCAAGTTAAGCTTTTGTCAATTATATACCAAACATGCATCCAGTGGACACAAGGGCTTGGATCCGTGGATATGCTGGGTGCAAAGTAGGATAAAAATATGACAATTTCATCAGTCTACAAGAGAGTTAAGATGTGGATAACACACATACCTCTTGCCGAGCAAGCTTTAACTCAGCTTCAAGTGGTGCAAGAATGGCTTCAATAGGTGGCATATCATCATCCTTTTGGGCTGCATGTACTCTACGCAGTGTTGCTTCTGCTGCAAACTGGGCTGCCATAGCTGCTTTTTTCTCATCATTTGTTTTTTTCAGTTCTAGATTCTGCAAAAATAGAACAAATGCTTATGAGGGAGCGCTCGGGAGGGGAGGGGGGCTAAAAGAGGTTGGGAATATACTTTGCTATCGAGGAGAGACTCTGTCAACTTGAGCTTCTCATCCAGCTTCTCCAATTCATCAGTGAGCTGTCATCGCAATGTAACAAATCAGCAATCATGTTGACAAACGGAGAACAAACATTGATCTTTAAAACTTGAAATGTTTTTGCTTGGTTTTCCCTAGTTCTGTTCAAGGGAACATTCCAATTTGCATTATGACAACAAGCAAAAGTAACATATGCATTGATGCTAGTGTTGGTATGTGTGTCAGGTCATCTTAACAAAACTTAGTGACTTTAAGTACTGGGTTAAAATTTCCCTGAGGGACACTTCAATCAGAAATAGTCAAAAGGGGGCCACAGAGATAGCTTACTATCCAATAAAAATGAGCATAGTAAGATAACTTTCATTTGATAAATAAGAAGTATCTGACATATCAAAACAAACAAGCTTTACTCAACATGTCATTCCTTGCTCATGCCTAGGTATCTCATACTGCCATACAAAATGGCACAATCACCTTCAGCAGATACAGATTCTAACCTTCGCAAATCAGATTCAAATTTTACTTCTGGTCTTTAGCATACCCAGTTACTTCATTTATGAAGAAACAGTCAGACTCAGTTGACCAAATGCAGGGGCAATAGAATACACAGCACTAACATGACCAAAAGGTACAGAAAAGGCAGACACATCATTAAAGCAAACACAGCAACCAGAGATGCACTAAAGATCAACCAATATCTAACTGAAAAAAAGGCCCAGTTAAAGGATCTTTAGTTGATCTGAACAACACAACTTGGGTCGCTCAATTTTCCAGGAGCTACTTCGTTTGGCAATTTAAAAAGCATGTTAGGATAGGATACATATTTGTTCAGAAGCCTACAAGTTGAGTTGCAAAGGGGGAAAAAGGAATCAAGGACCTTAAAAGAACAAGTAAATTTCATAACAAATCATATAAGTACACATTTAAGTTTACATTCCAAAGAAATTCTACATAAACATTTCAATACACCTCACATCCATCAGTTCGTTTGTATGAAACGGAGTCTGGAAGATATACATATCTGTCACGTGGGATCCTCAAGCTAGCAGCCAAATTTTCTGTAGTTCTTACAAAATTTGTAGCTGTTCAATACTTCTAAAGTTATGATAAAATGTGTCCAAATTTTCAAAATTAACTGTAAGAAAACAACATACCATTTTTGGCAAAAAAAACATTTATTTTAACTAAATATCCAAGCATCTTGAAGATTTAAAATTACCTAAATTATAATAGGCAACATATAAGCCTACTCCAAATCAACCATCATTTAGGTGAAATCATGTAATTTTCATTTTTTTTTTCTTTATTAAATCTTAAAAAACTAAAAATTCAAACAATTAGCGTTTATGAATTCACACGCCTCCGATCAAAATTTATATTCAAATCCATGTTTTCAAAATGATATATTTTTTAAAGACTGTAACATTGTGAGATTTCCTCTGCCATTATGCCAATAATAAGATGAAGTTAAATTCCACTGACAGGACATTTATGTTGTGGCAGCACCTAAGGAATCCTGAAAATTGGGTCAAGGAATTAAGGTTGAATCCTTGATACCTCCAAGTATTGGTTATTGCAGTTTGCTCATCAAATAGAGAGCAATTTGTACATCATATTCACCCCTTGTGCATACTAAGAAATCTGAGTGGGCACTGAGCAGGCTCAACAAACATGCAAACTACACACCAGATAAATTACAACCAGGACTGACGTACTGAACATCAAAATATCTATTAGCACTCGGCATCAAAATAGCTTTGAGTGCCACAGACGTTAGCACTTGCAAAAGTACAGCTTCAGAACAAGCGTAATGGGAATCAATTCTATGAACTAAGACAGGGGCAACTTTATTTAGCTCTTGCCATCCTGGCGACCTGACACATTCTTCAAGTTGGTTTAGCTCAAACATATCTTGAAAAACTACTGCAAAAGACAGGGACTTCATAGCCCTGCATGAACGGTCATAACACTCTGAATCTCTGATTCACTAGTACCTCTCCCAATGAACAAGACAACCAGAGTATAAGATCAGCCAAAAAGAAAGAAAGTAAAAAACACAGCCTAGCAAGAAATAAACATGTTGAGTAAAACATTAAGCTTATGTTGAACTTTCAGAGTTTCAGTATGCCGCAATGGATAGAAAAACCGTCCGCATCCATGAATCCCACAAAATAATGTCCAGCAAAAAACAAGGGGAAGATTGTTATCTTGGCCCTGACACTCGGCCAAAATCACCTCCGCATCGAGCAAATATGCCCCCAAAATCTCCTATTTGGCTATAAATTCTCTTGCACCGACACTATTCCAAGCTCGAAAGTGGAAAAAATGGTCGTAGAAAAACAAGACAAGAATCAGAAGCAAGCTTGGGGATTTACCTCCTCGACGGCCTTCTCCCGCGCCCTCTCCGACAGGCGCAGCGCCTTAATCTCCGCCTGCGCCTCGCCCAGCTCCCTATCCTTATCTGAAACCACACCAAAAACACCAACCATTCCGCCGTCAGATTCGAAAGGGCGGCGGCAATCCACCGAACACGAGCGGGAACCAGAGCAACGGCGAGCCAGGCAGGGGAACCAACTCACCCCTGACTTCGTTCTCGAGCCGGTTGAGCTCGACCTTGACGGGATCCGAGCCGTGCATCAGCGTGAGGAGCTCGTCGGCGTCCAGGCCCACCTGCGCCGCGCCGCGCCTGCGCGAGGAGCCCCTGTGCGCCGACGCATTCCCCTCCTCGCCGCCGCCGCCGCCGTCTGCCATCTCAGATCTGGGCCCCGGCGCCTCAGCCCACCATCCAAATCGCGCGCCCCCCGGGTCCGCCGGTGGCCGCAATGCCGTCCGGCGGGGAACCCTAGCCGCTCGCGGTGTCGGGGCTCGGGTTGGGGCGCTCTGCTTCGCTTTTGCTTTGCTTCGCGTGGGGTTTGTTGTCTTGCTCGAGCGAGGGCGGCGTGTTTGAATAGCGGAGAGGGTGAGGGGGGAGGTGCTCGGGGGGATTTAAAGCGTCGGCTTTTCCGAGTGATTAGCAGCTAAAAAGCCGGGCTAATTAACCGTTGAGCTAATCAAGCCATCGAGGTGGTTACTGGTCAGCAGAGGAGGAGGGGAAGATATTGGAATCTCAAGGTTTAAGGTAGGGGGAGATCGCACATGAACATCAGAACAAACAAAAACAAAACTAAATATTAGTACTTCCTATGTAAAAAAATATAAGAGCGTTTGGATCACTTCACTAAAGTAGTGATCTAAACGCTCTTATATTTCTTTACAGAGGAAGTACACTCTAATCTTTTTTTTTGAAAAAGAGAAATATATTAATATTAAGTACATATCAATTATACTCAGCATCTGCATCAACAAGATGTCTAAAAACATCAGGATGCACACAGCTAGAAATAATAAAACAGGAGAAAAAAAGAAAATAAAAAACTGCTAAGGTGATCGATCATCCGCAATAGCAACACTCTAACCACCACCAAAGACAACATCCGGACTACAAAGAAGGTTTTCCAAAAGCAACGCCTCCAAGAAGAAAACAATGCACAAGCGTTGTCGTTGCCCGATCAAAGATCTTTTGGGGAATGTATCAATAATTCAAAAAAAATCCTACGTGCCACCAAGATCAATCTATGAGATGCTAGCAATGAGAGAGAGAGTGCATCTTCATACCCTTGAACATCGCTAAGCGGAAGCGTTACAAGAACGCGGTTGATGGAGTCGTACTCGCGGCGATTCAAATCGCGGAAGATCCGATCTAGCCCCGAACGGATGGCGCCTCCGCGTTCAACACACGTACAGCCCGGGACGTCTCCTCCTTCTTGATCCAGCAAGGGGAGAGGAGAAGTTGAGGGAGAACTCTAGCAGCACGACGGCGTGGTGGCGATGGAGCTCGTGGTTCTCCGGCAGAGCTTCGCTAAGCACTACGGAGTAGGAGGAGGAGTTGGAGGAGGAGAGGGCTGCGCCAGGAGATGGGTGCGGCTGCCCTCTCTCTCCCTCACAATATATAGGGGAAAGAGGGGAGGAGGAGGCGCCCTAGGGTTTCCCTAGGGGAGGGGCGGCGGCCACAGGGGAAACCCTAGATGGGTTTGGGCGCACCCCACCCCTAGGAAACTTGCCCCCCAAGCTGGGAGGGGCGGCTGCCCTAGGGCAAGCGCCCCCACCTCTCCAGGTTACGTGAGATGGGGTGGGAGGGGCGCTCAGCCCCTTAGTGGGCTGATGTGCCCCTCCCCTTGTCCCATAAGGCCCCCCAACGCTTGTCAGGGCCTCCGAAACCCCTTTCGGACACGCTGGTCGTCACCCGGTACCCCCGGAACAATTCCGGACTCCAATACCCTTCGTCCAATATATCGATCTTCACCTCCAGACCATTCCGGAGTTCCTCGTCACGTCTGGGATCTCATCCAGGACTCCGAACAACCTTTGGTAACCACATACTATTTTCCATAACAACTCTAGCGTCACCGAACCTTAAGCGTGTAGACCCTACGGGTTCGGGAACCATGCAGACATGACCGAGACACCTCTCCGTCCAATAACCAATAGCGGGATCTGGATACCCATATTGTCTCCCACATGATCCACGATGATCTCATCGGATGAACCACGATGTCGAGGATTCAATCAATCCCGTATACAATTCCCTTTGTCTATCGGTATGTTACTTGCCCGAGATTCGATCGTCGGTATCCCAATACCTTGTTCAATCTCGTTATCGGCAAGTCTCTTTACTCGTTCCGTAACGCATGATCCCGTGGCTAACTCCTTAGTCACATTGAGCTCATTATGATGATGCATTACCGAGTGGGCCCAGAGATACCTCTCCGTCATACAGAGTGACAAATCCCAGTCTCGATTCGTGCCAACCCAACAGACACTTTCGAAGATACCTGTAGTGCACCTTTATAGTTACCCAGTTATGTTGTGACGTTTGATACACCCAAAGCATTCCTACAGTATCCGGGAGTTGCACAATCTCATGGTCTAAGGAAATGATACTTGACATTAGAAAAGCTCTAGCGAATGAACTACACGATCTTGTGCTATGCTTAGGATTGGGTCTTGTCCATCACATCATTCTCCTAACGATGTGATCCCGTTATCAATGACATCTAATGTTAATGGTCAGGAAACCACAACCATCTATTGATCAACGAGCTAGTCAACTAGAGGCTCACTAGGGACATGTTGTGGTCTATGTAATCACACATGTATTATGGTTTCCGGTTAATACAGTTATAGCATGAACAATAGACAATTATCATGAACAAGGAAATATAATAATAACCATTTTATTATTGTCTCTAGGGCATATTTCCAACAGTCTCCCACTTGCACTAGAGTCAATAATCTAGTTACACTGTGATGAATCGAACACCCATAGTTCACATCGCCATGTGACTAACACCCAAAGATTTTACTAGAGTCAATAATCTAGTTCACATCACCATGTGATTAAGACTCAATGAGTTACGGGGTTTCATCATGTTATGCTTGTGAGAGAGGTTTTAGTCAACGGGTCTGCAACATTCAGATCTGTATGTACTTCGCAAATCTCTATGTTATATCGTAGATGCTGCTTCCACGCTCCACTTGGAGCTATCCCAAATGGTTGCCCCACTATACGTATCCGGTTTGCTACTCAGAGTCATCCGGATAGGTGTTAAAGCTTGCATTGACGTAACCCTTTACGCCGAACTCTTTATCACCTCCAAAACCGAGAAACATTTCCTTATTCCTCTAAGGACAATTTTGACCGTTGTCTAATGATCCATTCCTGGATCACTTTTGTACCCCCTTGCCAGACTCGTGGCAAGGCACATATCAGGTGCAGTACACAGCATGGCATATCGGATAGAGCCTATGGCTAAGGCATAGGGGACGACCTTCGTCCTTTCTCTTTCTTCTGCCGTGGTCGAGCCTCAAGTCTTAATTTCACACCTTACAACTCAGGCAAGAACTCCTTCTTTGACTGATCCATTTTGAACTCCTTCAAAATCATGTCAAGGTATGTGCTCTGTGAAAGTCTTATCAGGCGTCTTGATCTATCTCTATAGATCTTGATACCCAATATGTAAGCAGTTTACCCATGTCTTCCTTTGAAAAACTTCATTCAAACAACCCTTCATGCTTTCCAGAAAATCATTTCCGATCAACAATATGTCATCCACATATACTTATCAAAAATGTTGTAGTTCTCCCACTCACTTTCTTGCAAATACAAGTTTCTTGCAAACTTTGTATAAACCCAAAAACTTTGATCACCTCATCAAAGCGTATGTTCCAACTCCGAGATGCTTGCTCCGGTCCATAGAAGGATCCCTGGAGTTTGCATACCTTTTAGCATCCTTAGGATTGACAAAACCTTCTGGTTGTATCACATACAGCCTTTCTTCACGGAAACCGTCAAGGAAACTTTGTTTTGACATCCATCTGCCAGATTTCATAAATGAAAAATGCAGCAACTGCTAACAGACTTTAGCTTCGCTGTGATTGAGAGAGTCTCATCACAGTCAACTCCTTGAACTTGCCAGAGACCTTTTTGAGACAAGTCGAGCTTCATAAATGGTGACATTACCATTAGCGTCTGTCTTCTTCTTAGAGATCCATTTATTCTCAATGGCTTGCCGATCATCGGGCAAGTCCACCAAAGTCCATACTTTGTTCTCATACATGGATCCTATCTCGGATTTCATGGCTTCCAGCCATTTGTTGGAATCTAGGCCCACCATCGCTTCTCCATGGCTCATAGGTTCATCGTTGTCCAACAACATGACCTTTAAGACAAGGTTACCACTCAGAAGTTGTACACACCCTTGTCGACCTACGAGGTTCGATAGTAACTTGATCTGAAGCTCCATGATCATCATCATTAGCTTTCTCTTCAACTGAGGTAGGTGCCACAGAAACATCTTTTTGTGTTGCGCTACTCCCTGGTTGACGTAAAGGTTCAACTACCTCATCAAGTTCTATCTTCCTCCCACTCAATTCTTTCAAGAGAAACTCTTTCTCGAGAAAGGACCTGTTCCTAGCGAAAAACACTTTGCCCTCAGATCTGAGATAGAAGGTATACCCAATTGTCTTTTTTGGGTATTCTATGGAGACACAATTTTCCGCTTTGGGTTCGAGCTTTTCTCGCCGAAGCCTATCGACATAAGCATCGTAGCCCCAAACCTTAAGAAACAAGAACTTAGGTTTCTTGCCAAACCATAGTTCATACGGTGTCGTCTCCACGGACTCAGATGGTGCCCTATTTAAAGTGAATGTAATTGTCTCTAATGCATAACCCCAAAATGATAGCGGTAGATCGGTAAGAGACATCATAGATCGCACCATATCCAATAGGGCGCGATTACGACGTTCGGACACAGCATTACGCTATGGTGTTCCAGGTGGCGTCAACTGTGAAACGATTCCACCTTGTCTTAAGTGATTGCCAAACTCATAACTCAGATACTCTCCCCTTGATCATATCGTAGGAACTTGATCTTCTTGTTACGATGATTCTCAACTTCACCCTGAAATTGCTTGAACTTTTCAAACGTTTCAGACTTATGCTTCATTAAGTAAACACACCCATATCTACTCAATTCATCGGTGAAGGTGAGAAAATAGCGATATCCACCGCACGCGTCAACACTCATCGGACCGCATACATCATCATGTATGATTTCCAACAAGTCACTTGCATGTTCCATTGTTCCAAAAACAGGGTTTTAGACATCTTGCCAACGAGGCATGGTTCGCATGTGTCAAGTGATTCAAAATCAAGTGACTTCAAAAGTCCATCGGCATGGAGGTTCTTCATGCGCTTTACACCAATATGACCTAAGCGGCAGTGCCACGAGAAAGTGGTACTATCATTATCAACTCTACATCTTTTGGCATCAATGTTATGAACATGTGTATCACTACGACCGAGATTCAATAAACCATTCACATTGGGTGCATGACCATAGACGGTATTATTCATGTAAACAGAATAACCATTATTCTGTGACTTAAATGAATAATTGTATTGCAACAAACATGATCTAATCATGTTCATGCTCAACGCAAACACCAATGCAAACAACATTTATCTAGGTTCAACACTAATCTCGAAGGTAGAGGGAGCGTGCGATGGTGATCACATCAACCTTGGAAACACTTCCAACATACATCGTCACCTCGCCCTTAGCTAGTCTCCGTTTCTTCCATAGCTTTTGTTTCGAGTTACCAATCTTAGCAACCGAACCGGTATCTAATACCCAGGTGCTACTAGGAGTACTAGTAATGTACACATCAATAACATATATATCAAATATACTTTTGTTGAAGTTGCCAGTCTTCTTATCTACCAAGTATTTGAGGCAGTTCCACTACCAGTGACTGTTCCCCTAATAGAAGCACTTCGGCTCGGGTTTGGGTTCTTGGGTTTCTTCACTGGAGTGGCAAATGGCTTGCCATTCATGAAGTTTCCCTTCTTGCCATTTCCCTTCTTGAAACTAGTGGTCTTGTTAACCATCAACACTTGATGCTCCTTCTTGATTTCTACCTTCACGGCCTTAAGCTCGATGAATAGCTCCGGGATCATCTTCCCTTACATGTTATAGTTCATCACGAAGCTTTAGTAGCTTGGTGATAGTGATTGGAGAATTCTGTCAATCACTCCCTTATCTGGAAGATTAACTCCCATTCGATTCAAGCGATTGAAGCACCTAGACATTTTGAGTACATGCTCATTGGTTGAGCTATTCTCCTCCATCTTGTCGGCAAAGGTCTTGTCAGAGGTCTCAACCTCTCAACACAGGCATGAGCCTGAAATATCAATTTCAGCTCTTGGAACATCTCATATGTTCCATGGCGTTCAAAACGCCTTTGGATCCCCGATTCTAAGTCGTAAAGCATGGCGCACTAAACTATCAAGTAGTCATCAGAACGTGTCTGCCAGATGTTCACAACATCCACAGACGACACTAGAGGGGTTGGCGCACCGAGCGGTGCATCAAGGACAGAAGCCTTCTATGTAGCAGTGAGGACAATCCTCAGACTATGGCCCTAGTCCGCACAATTGCTTACAATATCTGTCAACTTAGTCTTTCTCTAGGAACGTATTAAAACAGGGAGCTAAAGCGCGAGCCATTGATCTACAACATAATTTGCAAAGACAATTTTGGACTAAGTTCATCTAATCAAATTATTTAATGAACTCCCACTCAGATAGACATCCCTCTAGTCTTCTAAGTGATACATGATCTGAATCGACTAGGCCGTGTCCGATCATCACGTGAGACGGACTAGTCATCAACGGTGAACATCTCCATGTTGATCGCATCTACTATACGACTCATGTTCGACCTTTCGGTCTCTTGTGTTCCGAGGCCATGTCTGTACATGCTAGGCTCGTCAAGTCAACCTAAGTGTTTCGCATGTGTAAATCTGGCTTACACCCGTTGTATGCGAATGTTAGAATCTATCACACCCGACCATCACGTGGTGCTTCGAAACAACGATCCTTCGCGACGGTGCACAGTTAGGGGTAACACATATCTTGAAATTTTAGGGAGGGATCATCTTATTTATGCTACCGTCGTTCTAAGCAAATAAGATGCAAACATGATAAACATCACATGCAATTCATAAAGTGACATGATATGGCCAATATCATCTTGCGCCTTTGATCTCCATCTTCGAGGCGCGGCATGATCACCATCGTCATCGGCATGACACCATGATCTCCATCATCCTGGTCTCCATCATCGTGTCTTCATGAAGTTGTCTCACCAACTATTACTTCTACTACTATGACAAACGGTTAGCAATAAAGTAAAGTAATTACATGGCGTTTATATTGACTCGCAGGTCATAAAATAAATTAAGACAACTCCTATGGCTCCTGCCGGTTGTCATACTCATCGACATGCAAGTCGTGATTCCTATTACAAGAACATGATCAATCTCATACATCACATATATAGTTCATCACATCCTTTTGGCCATATCACATCACATAGCATACCCTGCAAAAACAAGTTAGACGTCCTCTAATTGTTGTTGCATGTTTTACGTGGCTGCTATGGGTTTCTAGCAAGAACGTTTTTTACCTACGCAAAAGCCACAACGGTGATATGCCAATTGCTATTTACCCTTCATAAGGACCCTCTTCATCGTATCCGATCCGACTAAAGTGGGAGAGACAGACACCCTCTAGCCACCTTATGCAACAAGTGTATGTCTGTTGGTGGAACCTGTCTCACGTAAGCGTACGTGTAAGGTCGGTCCGGGCCGCTTCATCCCACAATGCCGCCGAATCAAGATAAGACTAGTAACAGTAAGCAAATTGAACAAATCATCGCCCACAACTACTTGTGTTCTACTCGTGCATAGAATCTACGCATAGACCTAGCTCATGATGCCACTGCTGGGGAACGTAGCAATAATTCAAAAAAATTCCTACGTCTCACCAAGATCAATCTATGAGATGCTAGCAATGAGAGAGAGAGTGTGCATCTTCATACCCTTGAAGATCGCTAAGCGGAAGCGTTACAAGAACGCGGTTGATGGAGTCGTACTCGCGGCGATTCAAATCGCGGAAGATCCGATCTAGCACCGAATGGATGGCGCCTCCGCGTTCAACACACGTACAGCCCGGGGACGTCTCCTCCTTCTTGATCCAGCAAGGGGAGAGGAGAAGTTGAGGGAGAACTCTAGCAGCACGACGGCGTGGTGGCGATGGAGCTCGTGGTTCTCCGGCAGAGCTTCGCTAAGCACTACGGAGTAGGAGGAGGAGTTGGAGAAGGAGAGGGCTGCGCCAGGAGAAGGGTGCGGCTGCCCTCTCTCTCCCTCACAATATATAGGGGAAAGAGAGGAGGAGGAGGAGGCGCCCTAGGGTTTGTTGGGGAACGTAGTAATTTCAAAAAAATTCCTACGAACACGCAAGATCATGGTGATGCGTAGCAACGAGAGGAGAGAGTGTTGTCCATGTACCCTCGTAGACCGAAAGCGGAAGCGTTAACACAACGCGGTTGATGAAGTCGTACGTCTTCACGATCCGACCAATCAAGTACCGAACGTACGGCACCTCCGGGTTCAGCACACGTTCAGCTCGATGACGTCCCTCGAATTCCGATCCAGCCAAGTGTTGAGGGAGAGTTTCGTCAGCACGACGGCGTGGTGACGATGATGATGTTCTACCGACGCAGGGCTTCGCCTAAGCACCGCTACGATATTATCGAGGTGTAATATGGTGGAGTGGGCACCGCACACGGCTAAGAGATCAATAGATCAATTGTTGTGTCTATGGGGTGCCCCTGCCCCCGTATATAAAGGAGCAAGGGGGAGGCTGGCCGGCCCTTGTTGGCGCGCCAGGAGGAGGAGTCCTCCTCCTAGTAGGAGTAGGACTCCCCTCTTTCCTACTCCTACTAGGAGGGGGAAAGGAAGGGGGAGAGGGAGAAGGAAAGGGGGGCCCCCTCTCCTAGTCCAATTCGGACTAGAGGGGGAGGGGGCGCGCGGCCCCTCCTGGCTGCCCCTCTCTCTCTCCACTAAGGCCCATAAGGCCCATTACTTCTCCCGGGGGGGTTCCGGTAATCCTCCGGCACTCCGGTTTTCTCCGAAATCACCAGGAACACTTCCGGTGTCCGAATATAGTCGTCCAATATATCAATCTTTATGTCTCGACCATTTCGAGACTCCTCGTCATGTCCGTAATCACATTCGGGACTCCGAACAACCTTCGGTACATCAAAACATATAAACTCATAATATAACTGTCATCGTAACGTTAAGCGTGCGGACCCTACGGGTTCGAGAACTATGTAGACATGACCGAGACACGTCTCCGGTCAATAACCAATAGCGGAACCTGGATGCTCATATTGGCTCCCACATATTCTACGAAGATCTTTATCGGTCAGACCGCATAACAACATACGTTGTTCCCTTTGTCATCGGTATGTTACTTGCCCGAGATTCGATCGTCGGTATCTCAATACCTAGTTCAATCTCGTTACCGGCAAGTCCCTTTACTCGTTCGGTAATACATCATCTTGCAACAAACTCTTTAGTTGCAATGCTTGCAAGGCTTAAGTGATGTGCATTACCGAGAGGGCCCAGAGATACCTCTCCGACAATCGGAGTGACAAATCCTAATCTCGAAATACGCCAACCCAACAAGTACCTTCGGAGACACCTGTAGAGCACCTTTATAATCACCCAGTTATGTTGTGACATTTGGTAGCACACAAAGTGTTCCTCCGGTAAACGGGAGTTGCATAATCTCATAGTCATAGGAACATGTATAAGTCATGAAGAAAGCAATAGCAACATACTAAACGATCAAGTGCTAAGCTAACGAAATGGGTCAAGTCAATCACATCATTCTCCTAATAATGTGATCCCGTTAATCAAATGACAACTCATGTCTATGGCTAGGAAACATAACCATCTTTGATCAACGAGCTAGTCAAGTAGAGGCATACTAGTGACACTCTGTTTGTCTATGTATTCACACAAGTATTATGTTTCCGGTTAATACAATTCTAGCATGAATAATAAACATTTATCATGAAATAAGGAAATAAATAATAACTTTATTATTGCCTCTAGGGCATATTTCCTTCAGGGTTTCCCTAGGGGAGGGGCGGCGGCCACAGGGGAAACCCTAGATGGGTTTGGGCACACCCCACCCCTAGGAAACTTGCCCCCCCAGCTGGGAGGGGCGGCTGCCCTAGGGGAGGCGCCCCCACCTCTCCAGGTTACGTGAGATGGGGTGGGAGGGGCGCTCAGCCCCTTAGTGGGCTGATGTGCCCCCTCCCCTTGGCCCATAAGGCCCCCCAACGCTTGCCGGGGCCTCCGAAACCCCTTTCGGACACGCTGGTCGTCACCCGGTACCCCCGGAACAATTCCGGACTCCAATACCCTTCGTTCAATATATCGATCTTAACCTCCGGACCATTCCGGAGTTCCTCGTCACGTCTGGGATCTCATCCGGGACTCCGAACAACCTTTGGTAACCACATACTATTTCTCATAACAACTCTAGCGTCACCGAACCTTAAGTGTGTAGGCCCTACGGGTTCGGGAACCATGCAGACATGACCGAGACACCTCTCCGTCCAATAACCAATAGCGGGATCTGGATACCCATATTGGCTCCCACATGTTCCACGATGATCTCATCGGATGAACCACGATGTCGGGGATTCAATCAATCCCGTATACAATTTCCTTCGTCTATCGGTATGTTACTTGCCCGAGATTCGATCGTCGGTATCCCAATACCTTGTTCAATCTCGTTACCGGCAAGTCTCTTTACTCGTTCCGTAACGCATGATACCATGGCTAACTCCTTAGTCACATTGAGCTCATTATGATGATGCATTACCGAGTGGGCCCAGAGATACCTCTCCGTCATACGGAGTGACAAATCCCAGTCTCGATTCGTGCCAACCCAACAGACACTTTCGGAGATACCTGTAGTGCACCTTTATAGTCACCCAGTTACGTTGTGACGTTTGATACACCCAAAGCATTCCTACGGTATCCGGGAGTTGCACAATCTCATGGTCTAAGGAAATGATACCTGACATTAGAAAAGCTATAGCGAATGAACTACACGATCTTGTGCTATGCTTAGGATTGGGTCTTGTCCATCACATCATTCTCCTAATGATGTGATCCCGTTATCAATGACATCTAATGTCCATGGTCAGGAAACCACAACCATCTATTGATCAACGAGCTAGTCAACTAGAGGCTCACTAGGGACATGTTGTGGTCTATGTAATCACACATGTATTATGGTTTCCGGTTAATACAGTTATAGCATGAACAATAGACAATTATCATGAACAAGGAAATATAATAATAACCATTTTATTATTGTCTCTAGGGCATATTTCCAACAAGATCGTAGGTTTTCACCCTCAAGAAAAGACTGTGTTCCCAAAACAATGCCTCCAACAATGTCACTGCCAGGAACAACCAATAAAGCCAGACCTTGGGTTTTCACCCTGGAAATCACGACTCGATACTCAAAGGAGCACCACCAACAAAGAAATCCTCCAATGCTGTCACTCCCACTTGCAGAGTCCACTACTAGAAGTCTTGTACCACCAGGCTCATAGGAATTCGTGCCCGGTTTGGACGAGAACATATCCCGCAGGCCAAGTCTAGACGACTGCCTGTGAACCAAAGTCTTCATCACACCCAAGACCACGCCTTCGTCACTTGCAGTTCCTCCAATCATTCCATGGCATTCTCCGCATGTGTTGATCCCTTG